>NC_057798.1:516594006-516670759 GCF_018294505.1 Triticum aestivum | reverse complement strand
GGGGTGCCAAGCCCACCAGGGGCTGGCTGCTATCCCCACGCAGCCCAAGTGGCCCCCCTGGGAGGGGTGGCCCCTCCCGGTGGACCCCCGGAACCTCTCCGGTGGTCCCGGTACAATACAGGTATGACCCCGAAACTTTCCGGTGTCCGTTTGTCAACTTCCCATATATAAATCTTTACCTCCGGACCCTTACGGAACTCCTCGTGACGTCCGGGATCTCATCCGGGACTCCGAACAACATTCGGTAGTCACATACAAGTCTTCCTAATAACCCTAGCGTCACCGAACCTTAAGTGTGTAGACCCTACGGGTTCAGGAGACACGTAGACATGACCGAGACGGCTCTCGGGCAATAACCAACAGCGGGATCTGGATACCCATGTTGGCTCCCACATGCTCCTCGATGATGTCATCGGATGAACCACGATGTCGAGGATTCAATCAACCCCGTATACTATTCCCTTTGTTAGTCGGTATGTTACTTGCCCGAGACTCGATCGTCGGTATCCCAATACCTCGTTCAGTCTCGTTAACGGCAAGTCACTTTACTCGTACCGTAATGCATGATCCCGTGACCAAACACTTGGTTACCTTGAGCTCATTATGATGATGCACTACCGAGTGGGCCCAGTGACACCTCTCCGTAATACGGAGTGACAAATCCCAGTCTCGATCCATGTCAACCCAATAGACACTTTCGGAGATACCTGTAGTGCACCTTTATAGTCACCCAGTTACGTTGTGACGTTTGATACACCCAAAGCACTCCTACGGTATCCAGGAGTTACACGATCTCATGGTCGAAGGAAGAGATACTTGACATTGGCAAAGCTCTAGCTAACGAACTACACGATCTTTGTGCTATGCTTAGGATTGGGTCTTGTCCATCACATCATTCTCCTAATGATGTGATCCCGTTATCAACGACATCCAATGTCCATAGCCAGGAAACCATGACTATCTATTGATCACAACGAGCTAGTCAACTAGAGGCTCACTAGGGACATATTGAGGTCTATGTATTCACACGTGTATTATGATTTCCGGATAATACAGTTATAGCATGAATAAAAGACAACTATCATGAACAAAGAAATATAATAATAATCCTTTTATTATTGCCTCTAGGGCATATTTCCAACAGTCTCCCACTTGCACTAGAGTCAATAATCTAGTTACATTGTGATGAATCAAACACCCATAGAGTTCTGGTGTTGATCATGTTTTGCTCGCGAGAGAGGTTTAGTCAACGGATCTGCAACATTCAGATCCGTATGTACTTTGCAAATTTCTATGTCTCCATCTTGAACATTTTCACGGATGGAGTTGAAACGACGCTTGATGTGCCTGGTCTTCTTGTGAAACCTGGGCTCCTTGGCAAGGGAAATAGCTCCAGTGTTGTCACAGAAGAGTTTGATCGGCCGCGACGCATTGGGTATGACTCCTAGGTCGGTGATGAACTCCTTCACCCAAATAGCTTCATGCGCTGCCTCCGAGGCTGCCATGTACTCCGCTTCACATGTAGATCCCGCCACGACGCTCTGCTTGCAGTTGCACCAGCTTACTGCTCCACCATTCAACATATACACGTATCCGGTTTGTGACTTAGAGTCATCCAGATCTGTGTCGAAGCTAGCGTCGACGTAACCCTTTACGACGAGCTCTTCGTCACCTCCATAAACGAGAAACATGTCCTTTGTCCTTTTTAGGTACTTCAGGATATTCTTGACCGCTGTCCAGTGTTCCTTGCCGAGATTACTTTGGTACCTTCCTACCAAACTTACGGCAAGGTTTACATCAGGTCTGGTACACAGCATGGCATACATAATAGATCCTATGGCTGAAGCATAGGGGATGACACTCATCTCTTCTTTATCTTTTGCCGTGGTCGGGCATTGAGCTGAGCTCAATCTCACACCTTGCAATACAGGCAAGAACCCTTTCTTGGACTGATCCATTTTGAACTTCTTCAAAATCTTATCAAGGTATGTGCTTTGTGAAAGACCTATGAGGCGTCTCGATCTATTTCTATAGATCTTGATGCCTAATATATAAGCAGCTTCTCCAAGGTCCTTCATTGAAAAACACTTATTCAAGTAGGCCTTAATGCTGTCCAAGAATTCTATATCATTTCCCATCAAAAGTATGCCATCTATATATAATATGAGAAATGCTACAGAGCTCCCACTCACTTTCTTGTAAACGCAGGCTTCTCCATAAGTCTGCATAAACCCAAACGCTTTGATCATCTCATCGAAGCGAATGTTCCAACTCCGAGATGCTTGCACCAGCCCATAAATGGATCGCTGGAGCTTGCATACTTTGTTAGAGTTCTTAGGATCGACAAAACCTTCCGGCTGCATCATATACAGTTCTTCCTTAAGATAACCGTTAAGGAATGCCGTTTTGATGTCCATCTGCCATATCTCATAATCATAGTATGCGGCAATTGCTAACATGATTCGGACGGACTTAAGCTTCGCTACGGGAGAGAAAGTCTCATCGTAGTCAATCCCTTGAACTTGCCGATAACCCTTAGCGATAAGTCGAGCTTTATAGATGGTGACATTACCATCCGCGTCCGCCTTCTTCTTAAAGATCCATTTGTTTTCTATCGCTCGCCGATCATCGGGCAAGTCAGTCAAAGTCCATACTTTGTTTTCATACATGGATTCTATCTCGTATTTCATGGCTTCTAGCCATTTGTTGGAATCTGGGCCCGCCATCGCTTCTTCATAGTTCGAAGGTTCACCGTTGTCTAACAACATGATTTCCAGGACAGGGTTGCCGTACCACTCTGGTGCGGAACGTGTCCTTGTGGACCTACGAAGTTCAGTAGCAACTTGATCCGAAGTACCTTGATCATCATCATTATTTTCTTCTTCAGTTGGTGTAGGCATCACAGGAACATCTTCCTGAGCTGCACTACTATCCCGCTCAAGAGGTAGTACTTCATCAAGTTCTACTTTCCTCCCACTTACTTCTTTCGAGAGAAACTCTTTTTCCAGAAAGGATCCGTTCTTGGCAACAAAGATCTTGCCCTCGGATCTTAAGTAGAAGGTATACCCAATAGTTTCCTTAGGGTATCCTATGAAGACGCATTTTTCCGACTTGGTTTCGAGCTTTTCAGGTTGAAGTTTCTTGACATAAGCATCGCATCCCCAAACTTTTAGAAATGACAGCTTAGGTTTCTTCCCAAACCATAATTCATACGGTGTTGTCTCAACGGATTTAGACGGTGCCCTATTTAAAGTGAATGTAGTTGTCTCTAGAGCGTATCCCCAAAATGATAGCGGTAAATCGGTAAGAGACATCATAGACCGCACCATATCCAATAGAGTGCGATTACGACGTTCGGACACACCGTTATGCTGAGGTGTTCCAGGCGGCGTGAGTTGTGAAACGATTCCACATTTCCTTAAGTGTGTACCAAATTCGTGACTTAAGTATTCTCCTCCACGATCTGATCGTAGGAATTTTATCTTTCGGTCACGTTGATTCTCTACTTCATTCTGAAATTCCTTGAACTTTTCAAAGGTCTCAGACTTGTGTTTCATCAAGTAGAGATACCCATATCTACTCAAGTCATCAGTGAGAGTGAGAACATAACGATATCCTCCGCGAGCCTCAACACTCATTGGACCGCACACATCGGTATGTATGATTTCCAACAAGTTGGTTGCTCGCTCCATTGTTCCGGAGAACGGAGTCTTGGTCATCTTGCCCATGAGGCATGGTTCGCATGTGTCAAATGATTCATAATCGAGAGACTCTAAAAGTCCATCAACATGGAGCTTCTTCATGCGCTTGACACCAATGTGACCAAGGCGGCAGTGCCACAAGTATGTGGGACTATCATTATCAACTTTACATCTTTTGGCATCCACACTATGTACATGTGTAATATTACGCTCGAGATTCATTAAGAATAAACCATTAACCATCAAAGCATGACCATAAAACATATCTCTCATATAAATCGAACAACCATTATTCTCAGACTTAAATGAGTAGCCATCTCGTATTAAACGAGATCCAGATACAATGTTCATGCTCAAACTTGGCACTAAATAACAATTATTAAGGTTCAAAACTAATCCCGTGGGTAAATGTAGAGGTAGCGTGCCGACGGTGATCACATCGACTCTGGAACCATTCCCGACGCGCATCGTCACCTCGTCCTTCGCCAGTCTCCGCTTATTCCGCAGCTCCTGCTATGAGTTACAAATATGAGCAACGGCACCGGTATCAAATACCCAGGAGTTACTACGAGTACTGGTAAGGTACACATCAATTACATGTATATCAAATATACCTTTAGTGTTGCCGGCCTTCTTATCCGCTAAGTATTTGGGGTAGTTCCGCTTCCAGTGACCATTCCCCTTGCAATAAAAGCACTCAGTCTCAGGTTTGGGTCCATTCTTTGACTTCTTCCCGGTAACTGGCTTACCAGCCGCGGCAACCTCCTTGCCGTCCTTCTTGAAGTTCTTCTCACCCTTGTCCTTCTTGAACTTAGTGGTCTTATTGACCATCAACACTTGATGTTCTTTCTTGATTTCAACCTCTGCTGACTTCAGCATAGAAAATACTTCAGGAATGGTCTTTACCATCCCCTGCATATTGTAGTTCATTACAAAGCTCTTATAGCTTGGTGGGAGCGACTGAAGGATTCTGTCAATGACTGCCTCGTCCGGGAGGTTAATGTCCAGCTGGGACAGGCGGTTGTGCAACCCAGACATTTTGAGTATGTGCTCACTCACAGAACTGTTTTCCTCCATCTTACAACTATAGAACTTGTCGGAGACTTCATATCTCTCGACCCGGGCGTGAGCTTGGAAAACTAGTTTCAGCTCCTCGAACATCTCATATGCTCTGTGATGCTCAAAACGCTTTTGGAGCCCCGGTTCTAAGCTATAAAGCATGCCGCACTGAACGAGGGAGTAATCATCAGCACGAGACTGCCAAGCATTCATAATGTCTTGGTTCTCTGGGACGGGAGCATCACCTAGCGGTCCTTCTAGGACATATTGTTTCCTAGCAGCTATGAGGATGATCCTCAAGTTCCGGACCCAGTTCGTATAGTTGCTGCCATCATCTTTCAGCTTGGTTTTCTCTAGGAACGCGTTGAAGTTCATGTTGACATGAGCGTTGGCCATTTGATCTACAAGACATATTTGCAAAGGTTTTAGACTAAGTTCATGATAATTAAGTTCTAATCAAATTATGAACTCCCACTCAGATTAACATCCCTCTAGTCATCTAAGTGTTACACGATCCGAGTCGACTAGGCCGTGTCCGATCATCACGTGAGACGGACTAGTCATCTCCGGTGAACATTCTCATGTTGATCGTATCTTCCATACGACTCGTGTTCAACCTTTCGGTCTCCGTGTTCCGAGGCCATGTCTGTACATGCTAGGCTCGTCAAGTTAACCCTAAGTGTTTTGCATGTGTAAAACTGTCTTACACCCGTTGTATGTGAACGTAAGGATCTATCACACCCGATCATCACGTGGTGCTTCGTAACGACGAACTTTAGCAACGGTGCACAGTTAGGAGAGAACACTTCTTGAAATTGTTGTAAGGGATCATCTTATTTACTACCATCGTTCTAAGTAAACAAGATGCATAAAACATAATAAACATCACATGCAATTATATAAAGTAGTGACATGATATGGCCAATATCATATAGCTCCTTTGATCTTCATCTTCGGGGCTCCATGATCATCTTGTCACCGGCATGACACCATGATCTCCATCATCATGATCTCCATCATCGTGTCTTCATGAAGTTGTCATGCCAACGACTACTTCTACTTCTATGACTAACGCGTTTAGCAATAAAGTAAAGTAGTTTACATGGTGTTCTTCAATGACACGCAGGTCATACAAAAATAAAGACAACTCCTATGGCTCCTGCCGGTTGTCATACTCATCGACATGCAAGTCGTGATTCCTATTACAAGAACATGATCTCATACATCACAATATATCATTCATCATTCATCACAACTTCTGGCCATATCACATCACATGACAATTGCTGCAAAAACAAGTTAGACGTCCTCTAATTGTTGTTGCATCTTTTACGTGGCTGCAATTGGGTTCTAGCAAGAACGTTTTCTTACCTACGAATAACCACAACGTGATCTTGTCAACTTCTATTTACCCTTCATAAGGACCCTTTTCATCGAATCCACTTCAACTAAAGTGGGAGAGACAGACACCCGCCAGCCACCTTATGCAACTAGTGCATGTTAGTCGGTGGAACCGGTCTCACGTAAGCGTACGTGTAAGGTTGGTCCGGGCCGCTTCATCCCACAATACCGCTGAAGCAAGATAAGACTAGTAGCAGCAAGCAAGTTGACAAGATCTACGCCCACAACAAAATTGTGTTCTACTCGTGCAATAGAGAACTACACATAGACCTAGCTCATGATGCCACTGTTGGGGAACGTTGCAGAAAATTAAAATTTTTCCTACGGTTTCACCAAGATCCATCTATGAGTTCATCTAAGCAATGAGTCAAGGGGTGAGTTTGCATCTACATACCACTTGTAGATCGTGTACGGAAGCGTTCGAGGGAGCGGTGATGATGGAGTCGTACTCAACGTGATTCAGATCACCGATGACCAAGTGCTGAACGGACAGCACCTCTGCGTTCAACACACGTACGGTACGGGCGACGTCTCCTCCGTCTTGATCCAGCAAGGAGGAAGGAGAGGTTGAGGAAGACAGCTCCACCGGCAGCACGACGGCGTGATGATGGTGGTGCAGTAGTACTCCGACAGGGCTTCGCCAAGCACGTACGGAGGAGGAGAGGTGTTGGGGAGGGGAGGGGCTGCGCCTTGGCTTGGGGTGCGGCTGCCCTCCCCTCACCCCTCTATTTATAGGGGAAGGGGCAAGGGGGGCCGGCCCCTCTAGATGAGATCTAGAGGGGGGGCAGCGGCCAGGGAGGGGTGGCTTGCCCCCCAAGCAAGGGGGGTGCGCCCCCCTTAGGGTTCCCCCCCAACCTAGGCGCATGGGCCCAAGGGGGGGGCGCCAAGCCCACCAGGGGCTGGCTGCTATCCCCACGCAGCCCAAGTGCCCCCCCAGGAGGGGTGGCCCCTCCCGGTGGACCCCTGGAACCTCTCCGGTGGTCCTGGTACAATACCGGTATGACCCCGAAACTTTCCGATGTCCGTTTGTCAACTTCCCATATATAAATCTTTACCTCCGGACCCTTACGGAACTCCTCGTGACGTCCGGGATCTCATCCGGGACTCCGAACAACATTCGGTAGTCACATACAAGTCTTCCTAATAACCCTAGCGTCACCGAACCTTAAGTGTGTAGACCCTACGGGTTCGGGAGACACGTAGACATGACCGAGATGGCTCACGGGCAATAACCAACAGCGGGATCTGGATACCCATGTTGGCTCCCACATGCTCCTCGATGATGTCATCGGATGAACCACGATGTTGAGGATTCAATCAACCCCGTATACTATTCCCTTTGTCAGTCGGTATGTTACTTGCCCGAGACTCGATCGTCGGTATCCCAATACCTCGTTCAGTCTCGTTAACGGCAAGTCACTTTACTCGTACCGTAATGCATGATCCCGTGACCAAACACTTGGTTACCTTGAGCTCATTATGATGATGCACTACCGAGTGGGCCCAGTGACACCTCTCCGTAATACGGAGTGACAAATCCCAGTCTCGATCCGTGTCAACCCAATAGACACTTTCGGAGATACCTGTAGTGCACCTTTATAGTCACCCAGTTACGTTGTGACGTTTGATACACCCAAAGCACTCCTACGGTATCCAGGAGTTACACGATCTCATGGTCGAAGGAAGAGATACTTGACATTGGCAAAGCTCTAGCAAACGAACTACACGATCTTTGTGCTATGCTTAGGATTGGGTCTTGTCCATCACATCATTCTCCTAATGATGTGACCCCGTTATCAACGACATCCAATGTCCATAGCCAGGAAACCATGACTATCTATTGATCACAATGAGCTAGTCAACTAGAGGCTCACTAGGGACATATTGAGGTCTATGTATTCACACGTGTATTATGATTTCCGGATAATACAGTTATAGCATGAATAAAAGACAACTATCATGAACAAAGAAATATAATAATAATCCTTTTATTATTGCCTCTAGGGCATATTTCCAACACCCTATACTTGTGGGTCATCAAGACTCTTTTTTGGCGCCGTTGCCGGGGAGTGTAGCGCCTTTGGTAGGTGGAATTTGGTAAGGAAAAATTTATATAGTGTGCTGGAATTTTCTGTCACTTGTTACTATGGAAAGTAATTCTATGAGGGGCTTGTTCGGAGTATCTCCACCCCTTCGAGTAGAGCAAGAGTTGCCCCTCAACCTACTGAACCTATTGAAAATGAAACTCCTTTTGAATTTCCTTCGGGTATCATGGAAAAACTGCTAGCTAATACTTTTACAGGAGATGGAACAAAGCATCCTGACGAGCATCTTCGCTATGTGGATGATATTTGTGGACTATTTAAGCTTGCAGATATACCCGATGATGTTGTTAAGAAGAAGGCTTTTCCTTTATCTTTGAAGGAAGACGCATTGACATGGTATAGGCTATGTGATACGAGATCATGGAACTATAAAAGAGTGAAATTGGAATTTCATCAAAAGTATTACCCTATGCATCTTGTTCATCGCGATCGCAATTATATATATAATTTTTGGCCTCGCGAAGGAGAAAGCATCGCTCAAGCTTGGGGGAGGCTTAAATCAATGTTATATTCATGCCCCAATCATGACCTCTCAAGAGAAACAATTCTTTAGAATTTTTATGCTCGGCTTTCTGATAACAACCGCACCATGCTCGATACTTCTTGTGTTGGCTCTTTTATGATGAAGACTATTGAATTCAGATGGAATTTATTGGATAGAATTAAATGCAACTCTGAAGATTGGGACCTCGACGAAGGTAAGGAGTCAGGTATGACACCTAAGTTTGATTGTGTTAAATCTTTTATGGATACCAATATTTTTCGTAAGTTTAGCACTAAATATGGACTTGACTCTGAGATAGTAGCTTCTTTCTGTGAATCTTTTGCTACTTATGTTGATATCCCTAAGGAGAAGTGGTTTAAATATCATCCTCCCATAGAAGTAAAAGTAGCTGCACCTATTAAAGTTGAAGAAAAGACTATCACTTATAATGATCCTATTGTTCCCACCTCTTATGTTGAGAAACCACCTTTCCCTGTTAGAGTAAAGGATCATGCTAAAGCTTCAACTGTTGTTCATAAAAGCAATATCAGAACTTATGTACCTCCTGAGCAAGTTAAAGTAGAACCCAATATTGCAATTGTTAAAGATCTCTTGTTTGATAATATCGATGGGCATGTTATTCAATTCCAAGGTGAAACTGCTAGAATTGCTAAACCCTGTGCTAAAGATAAACATAGACCTATGGTAGGCATGCCTGTTATTTCTGTTAAAATAGGAGATCATTGTTACCATGGCTTATGTGATATGGGTGCGAGTGCTAGTGTTATACCACATACTTTATACGAAGAAATTAAGAATGAAATTGCACCTGCTGAATTAGAAGGTATTGATGTCACAATTAAACTTGCCAATAGAGATACTATTTCACCAATTGGGATTGTTAGAGATGTTGAAGTCTTGTGTGGGAAAACTAAATATCCTGCTGATTTTCTTGTTCTTACTTCTCCGCAAGATAGCTTTTGTCCCATTATATTTGGTAGACCCTTCTTGAATACTGTTAATGCTATGATAGACTGCAAAAAGAATGTTGTTATTGTTGGCTTGGATGATATGGTTCATGAGTTTAATTTCTCTAAATTTAGTAAACAACATCGTGAGGAAGAATTGCCTAGTAAGGATGAAATTATTGGTCTTGCTTCTATTGCCGTACCTCCCAGTGATCCTTTGGAACACTATTTGCTAGACCATGAAAATGATATGTTTATGAATGAAAGAAGGGAAATAGATGAAGTATTCTTTAAACAGGAACCTATTCTGAAACACAATTTTCCTGTTGAAATCCTAGGGGATCCTCCTCCACCCAAGGGTGATCCCGTGTTTGAGCTTAAACCGTTGCCTGATAATCTTAAGTATGCTTATCTTGATGAAAATAAAATATATCTTGTTATTATTAGTGCTAACCTTTCAGAGCATGAAGAAGAAAGATTATTGAAAACTCTGAAGAAGCACCATGCCGCTATTGGATATACTCTTGATGATCTTAAGGGCATTAGTCCCACTCTATGTCAGCATAAAATAAATTTGGAAGCGGATGCCAAACCAGTTTGTGATCCTCAACGGCGTTTGAATCCTAAAATGAAAGAAGTGGTAAGAAAGGAAATACTCAAGCTTTTGGAGGCAGGTATAATTTATCCCGTTGCTGATAGTCAGTGGGTAAGTCATGTCCATTGTGTCCCTAAGAAGGGAGGTATTACTGTTGTCCCTAATGATAAAGATGAATTAATTCCGCAAAGAATTATCACAGGTTATAGGATGGTAATTGATTTCCGCAAATTAAATAAAGCTACTAAGAAAGATTATTACCCCTTACCTTTTATTGACCAAATGCTAGAAAGATTGTGCAAACATACACATTATTGCTTTCTAGATGGTTATTCTGGTTTCTCTCAAATACCTGTGTCGGCTAAAGATCAATCAAAGACTAATTTTACATGCCCTTTTGGTACTTTTGCTTATAGACGTATGCCTTTTTGGTTTATGTAATGCACCTGCTACCTTTCAAAGATGCATGATGGCTATATTCTCTAACTTTTGTGAAAAGGTTTGTGAGGTTTTCATGGACGATTTTTCCGTCTATGGTTCCTCTTTCGACGATTGCTTGAGCAATCTTGATCGAGTTTTGCAGAGATGTGAAGAAACTAATCTTGTCTTGAATTGGGAAAAGTGCCACTTTATGGTTAATGAAGGTGTTGTTTTGGGACACAAAGTTTCTGAAAGAGGTATTGAAATTGATAAAGCCAAGGTTGATGCTATTGAAAAGATGCCATGTCCCAAGGACATCAAAGGTATAAGAAGTTTCCTTGGTCACGCTGGGTTTTATAGGAGGTTCATTAAGGACTTCTCAAAAATTTCTCGGCCTCTCACTAATTTGTTACAAAAAGATGTACCATTTGTCTTTGATGATGATTGTGTAGAAGCATTTGAAATACTTAAGAAAGCATTAGTCTCTGCACCTATTGTTCAGCCACCTGATTGGAATTTACCCTTTGAAATTGTGTGTGATGTTAGTGATTATGCTGTAGGTGCTGTTCTAGGGCAAAGAGTTGATAAGAAATTAAATGTTATCCATTATGCTAGTAAGACTCTAGACAATGCTCAAAGAAATTATGCTACTACTGAAAAGGAACTTTTAGCAGTTGTATTTGCTTGTGATAAATTCAGACCCTATATTGTTGATTCTAAAGTAACTATTCACACTGATCATGCTGCTATTAAATATCTTATGGAAAAGAAAGATGCTAAACCTAGACTCATTAGATGGGTTCTCTTGCTGCAAGAATTTGATTTGCATATCGTTGATAGAAAAGGAGTTGAGAACCCCATTGCAGACAACTTATCTAGGTTAGAGAATGTTCTTGATGACCCATTACCTATTGATGATAGCTTTCCTGATGAACAATTAAATGTCGTAAGCACTTCTCGTAGCACTCCATGGTATGTTGATTATGCTAATTGTATTGTTGCTAAATTTATACCACCTAGCTTCACATACCAACAAAAGAAAAAGTTTTTTTATGATTTGTGACATTACTTTTGGGATGACCCAAATCTTTATAAAGAAGGAGTAGATGGTGTTATTAGACGTTGTGTGCCTGAGCATGAACAGGAACAGATCCTACGCAAGTGTCACTCCGAAGCTTATGGAGGACACCACGCCGGAGATAGAACTGCACATAAGGTATTGCAATCTGGTTTTTATTAACCTACTCTCTTCAAGGATGCCCGTAAGTTTGTTTTATCTTGTGATGAATGTCAAAGAATTGGTAATATTAGTAGACGTCAAGAAATGCCTATGAATTATTCACTTGTTATTGAACCATTTGATGTTTGGGGCTTTGATTATATGGGACCTTTTCCTGCCTCTAATGGATACACACATATTTTAGTTGTTGTTGATTACGTTACTAAGTGGGTAGAAGCTATTCCAACTAGTAGTGCTGATCATAACACTTCTATTAAAATGCTTAAGGAAGTTGTTTTTCCGAGGTTTGGAGTCCCTAGATATTTAATGACCGATGGTGGTTCACACTTTATTCATGGTGCTTTCCGTAAAATGCTTGCTAAATATGACGTTAATCATAGAATTGCATCTCCATATCACCCGCAGTCTAGTGGTCAAGTAGAATTGAGTAATAGAGAGCTCACATTAATTTTGCAAAAGACTGTTAATAGGTCTAGAAAGAATTGGTCCAAGAAACTTGATGATGCATTATGGGCCTATAGAACTGCATATAAGAATCCTATGGGTATGTCTCCGTATAAGATGGTTTATGGAAAAGCATGTCACTTACCTCTCGAACTAGAACATAAGGCATACTGGGCTATTAAAGAGCTCAACTATGATTTCAAACTTGCCGGTGAGAAGAGGTTATTTGATATTAGCTCATTTGATGAATGGAGAACCCAAGCCTATGAAAATGCCAAGTTGTTTAAAGAAAAAGTTAAAAGATGGCTTGATAAAAGGATACAAAAGCGTGAGTTTAATGTAGGTGATTATGTATTGCTATACAACTCTCGTTTAAGATTTTTTGCAGGAAAACTTCTCTCTAAATGGGAAGGTCCCTACGTTATCGAGGAGGTCTATCGTTCCGGTGCCATAAAAATCAACAACTTCGCAGGCACAAATCTGAAGGTGGTAAACGGTCAAAGGATCAAACACTATATCTCAGGTAATCTTATAAATGTTGAAACTAATATTATTGAAACCGTAACCCCGGAGGAATACATAAGGGACACTTTCCAGAATGTTCCAGACTCCGAAAAGGAATAGGTATGTGTTACGGTAAGTAAACCGACTCCAAAACAAATTCTAAGGCAATATTTCTCCGTTTTGGAATATTTTGAAAAATAGAAAAATAAGTAGCAGTCCGGGGAGGACACGAGGCCTCCACGAGGGTGGAGGGCGCGCCCTCTCCCCCTAGGCGCGCCCCCTACCTCGTGAGCACCTCGTGTGCCCTCCAGACTCTGTTTTCTTGCACGATATGTATTTTGGTCTGTAAAAATTATTATATATTCTCATGAAGGTTTTGACGACCGTATCACGCGAATATCCTCTGTTTTCGTTTCGAGCTGTTTCCATTGCAGATTTGAGGATTCCGGAGACTCGATCATCCTTCTATGAGGGTGAGCCTATGCCATGGAAGGTGGACGACAAGCTTGCATCATCAACAACACCTCCACCGCCAACAACAAAGAAGGAGTCATAATCACATGGGTATGGGCACTCCCCTCGGCAACTGCCAAGCTTGGGGGAGGTGCCCCGGTATCGTATCACCGTCACAACTCCTATCTTTACCGTCTTTCTTAGTTTGATCCTAGTAGTAGTATCTTGATATAGTAGAATAAAGTCATGGCATGATTTAGTTTTGAAGTTTTGCTTTATGATCCCTCTATGCAATCGAGTCCATCAGCTATATATAATAAAGATTAGTGTTGAGTCAAGGGCTTGATTACTTTGCCATGATCTTGAGTGAATAAAAGAAGAGAATAAAAAGAAACAAAGAGCTCATATTGATCTTATTGAAAGTAATGACTTCACATAGAAAGAGTATGATGATTAAAAGTTGTTGGGAGTTGGCAAATATAGCTTTGGTCATCATTGCAATTAATAGGACGTAATAAAGGGAGAGAGGTTTCACATATAGATATATTATCATCGACATCTTTTGTGATTGGGAACACTCATTAAAATATGACATGCTAAAGAGTTGATGTTGGACAAGGAAGACAACATAATGAGTTATGTTTTCTTATATCTGAGATAAAGTATGTTGTCATGGTTCCTCTAACATGTTGAGCTTGCCTTTCCCCCTCATGCTAGCCAAATTCTCAGCACCAAGTAGAGATACTACTTGTGCTTCCAAATATCCTTAAACCAGTTTAGCCATGAGAATCCACCATATCTACCTATGGATTGAGTAAGATCCTTCAAGTAAGTTGTCATCGGTGCAAGCAATAAAAATTGCTCTCTAAATATGCATGACTTATTAGTGCAGAGAAATAAGCTTTGTACGAACTTGTTGTGGACGCAATAAAAGCGATGGACTGCATAATAAAAGTTCACATACAAGGGGCAATATAAAGTGACGTTCTTTTGCATTAAGATTTTGTGCATCCAACCATAAAAGCGCATGGCAACCTCTGCTTCCCTCTGCGAAGGGCCTATCTTTTATTATTATCCTCTACCTTATGCAAGAGTCATGGTGATCTTCACCTTTCCTTTTTCATTTTATCCTTTGGCAAGCCCAGCATGTTGGAAAGAACATGATATATATATCCAATTGGATGTAGGGGAGTATGAATTATTATTGTTGACATTACCCTTGAGGTAAAAGGTTGTGGGGCAAAACTATAAGCCCCTATATTTCTCTGTGTCCGGTTAAAACTCCGTAACCACAAGTATTGTGTGAGTGTTAGCAATTATGAAGGACTAAGTGATAGTTGAGTATGTGGACTTTCTTTTAAGCTCTGACATAGACTCTTTCCGATGTTATGATAAATTGCAATTGCTTCAATGACTGAGGGTATAATTTCTTGGTGCTCAATAAGGTTTCTGATTCATACTCCAGCTTTGTGAAAAGATCATCACTTTAACATAAGTAATCATATGACAAAATTTATATATGTTGCTGTTATGAGAATAATCATGATGCCTTCATGTCCGTATTTTATTTTTTATCGACGCCTCTACCTCTAAACATGAGGACATATTTATTGTTATCGGCTTTTTGCTTGAGGACAAGCGAGGTCTAAGCTTGGGGGAGTTGATACGTCCATTTTGCATCATGCTTTTATATTGATATTTATCGCATTATGGGCTGTTATTTCACGTTATGTCACAATACTTATGGCTATTCTCTCTTATTTTACAACGTTTACATGAAGAGGGAGAATACCGGCAGCTGGAATTCTTGGCTAGAAAAGGAGCAAATATTGAAGGGCTATTCTGCGCAACTCTAAAAGTCCTGAAACTCCACGGAATACCTTAAAATAAATAAAGAAAAATCGTCGCCAAAGATGAAGGCCAGGGGGCCCACACCCTGATCACGAGGGTGGGGGGCGCCCCCCTTGGGCGCGCCCCCTACCTCGTGGGCCCCCTGGTGGCTCTCCGACGTCCATCTTCTCCTATATGAAGTCTTTCAATGAGAAAAAAAATAGCAAGCAACCTTTCGGGACGAGACTCCGCCACCACGAGGCAGAACCTTGGCGGAACCAATCCAGGGCTCCGGCAGAGCTGTGCTGCCGGGGACACTTCCCTCCGAGAGGGGGAAATCATCGCCATCATCATCACCAACGCTCCTCTCATCGGGAGAAGGCAATCTCCATCAACATCTTCACCAGCACCATCTCATCTCCAAACCCTATTTCATCTCTTGTATCCAATTCTTGTCTCCAAGTTCGGGATTGGTGCTAGTAGGTTGCTAGTAGTGTTGATTACTCCTTGTAGTTGATGCTAGTTGGTTTACTTGGTGGAAGATCGTATGTTCAGATCCTTTATGCATATTATTACCCCTCTGATTATGAACATGAATATGCTTTGTGATTAGTTACGTTTGTTCCTGAGGACACGGGAGAAGTCTTGCTATTAGTAGTCATGTGAATTTGGTATTCGTTCGATATTTTGATGAGATGTATGTTGTCTAACCTCTAGTGGTGTTATGTGAACGTCGACTACATAACACTTCACCATTATTTGGGCCTAGAGGAAGGCATTGGGAAGTAATAAGTAGATGATGGGTTGCTAGAGTGATAGAAGCTTGAACCCTAGTTTATGCGTTGCTTCGTAAGGGGCTGATTTGGATCCATATGTTTCATGCTATGGTTAGGTTTACCTTAATACTTTTGTTGTAGTTGCGGATGCTTGCAATAGAGGTTAATCATAAGTGGGATGTTTGTTCAAGTAAGAACAGCACCCAAGCACCGGTCCACCCACATATCAAATTATCAAATTACCGAACGCGAATCATATGAGCGTGATGAAAACTAGCTTGACGATATTCCCATGTGTCCTCGGGAGCGCTTTTCTTATTATAAGAGTTTGTTCCGGCTTGTCCTTTGCTACAAAAAGGATTGGGCTACCTTGCTGCACCTTATTTACTTTTGTTACTTGTTGCTCGTTACAATTTATCTTATCACAAAACTATCTGTTACCACTTATTTCAGTACTTGCAGAGAATACCTTGCTGAAAACCGCTTATCATTTCCTTCTGCTCCTCATTGGCTTCGACACTCTTACTTATCGAAAGGACTACGATAGATCCCCTATACTTGTGGGTCATCAGTAGATCAGAAACTAATATGATGGAAAAGAGACTTTATATAATGAAAAAGAGACATGGGGGCCATAGGTTTCACTAGTGGCTTCTCTCAATATAGCAAATAATACGATGGGTGGCAAATTACTGTCGAGCAATTGATAGAAGAGTGCATAATTATGATGATATCTAAGGCAATGATCATGAACATAGGCGTCACGTCCATGTCAGGTAGACCGACTCCTTCCTGCATCTACTACTATTACTCCACACATCGACCGCTATCCAGCATGCATCTAGAGTATTAAGTTCATAAAGAACGAAGTAACGCATTAAGTAAGATGACATGATGTAGAGGAATTAACTCAAGCAATATGATGAAAACCCCATCTTTTTTATCCTCGATGGCAACGATACAATACGTGCCTTGCTGCCCCTACTATCACTCGGAAAGGACACTGCAAGATTGACCCAAAGGTAAGAACTTCTCCCGTTGCAAGAAAAACCAATCTAGTAGGCCAAACTCAACCGATAATTCGAAGAGACTTGCAAAGATATCAAATCATGCATAAAAGAATTAAGAGAATATTCAAATAATATTTATAGATAATCTGATCATAAATCCATAATTCATTGGATCTCGGCAAACACATCGCAACAAAGTATTACATAGAATAGATCTCCAAGAACATGGAGGAGAACATGGTATTGAGAATCAAAGAGAGAGAAGAAGCCATCTAGCTAGTAGCTATGTACCCGTAGGTCTATGGTAAACTACTCGCGCTTCATCGGAAGGGCAATGGTGTTGATGTAGAAGCCCTCCATGATCGAATCCCCCTCCGACAAGATGCCGGAAAAGGTCCCTAGATGGGATCTCACGGGAACAGAAGGTTGTGGCGGTGGAAAAGTGTTTTCGTAGCTCCCCTGATGGTTTTTGGGCATAAGAGTATATATATGTGTGAAAGAATTAGGTCAGGAGACCTACGAGGGGCCCACAAGATAGGTGGCGTGCCCTACCCCCTGGGCGTGCCCTCCATCATTGTGGCTGCCTCGAGGCTCCTCCGACTTCATCTCCAAGTCTCCTGGTTTACTTCTGGTCCAAGAAAGATCATCACGAAAGTTTTATTCCGTTTGGTATTCCTTTTCTGCGAAACTCAAAAACAGGCAAAAAAAAACAGAAATTGGCACTGGGCTCTAGGTTAATAGGTTAGTCCCAAAAATAATATAAAATAACATATTAATGCATATAAAACATCCAAAACAGATAATGTAATAGCATGGAACAATCAAAAACTATAGATACGTTGGAGACGTATCAAGCATCCCCAAGCTTAATTCCTGCTCGTCCTCGAGTAGGTAAATGATAAAAACAGAATTTTTGATGTGGAATTCTACCTAACATATTTATCCATGTAATTCTCTTTATTGTGGCATGAATGTTCAGATCCAAAAGAATCAAAACAAAAGTTTAATATTGACATAAAAACAATAATATTTCAAGCATACTAACAAGGCAATTATATCTTCTCAAAATAACATTGCCAAAGAAAGCTTATCTCTACAAAATCATATAGCCTGGCTATGCTCCATCTTCACCACTCAAAATATTCAAATCATGCACAACCCCGGTTTCAGCCAAGCAATTGTTTCATACTTAAGTATTCTCAAACTATTTCAACTTCCACGCAATACATGAGCGTGAGCCATGGACATAACACTATATGTGGAATAGAATGGTTGTTGTGGAGAAGACAAAAAGAGGGAGACAATATCACATCAATTAGGCATATCAACGGGCTATGGAGATGACCATCGATAGATATCAATGTGAGTGAGTAGGGATTACCATGCAACGGATGCACTGGAGCTATAAGTGTATGAAAGCTCAAAAAGAAAAACTAAGTGGGTGTGTGTCGGTGTCAAAACCGGTGGATCTCGGGTAGGGGGTCCCGAACTGTGCGTCTAGGCGGATGGTAACAGGAGACAAGGGACACGATGTTTTACCCAGGTTCGAGCCCTCTTGATGGAGGTAAAACCTTACGTCCTGCTTGATTGATATTGATGATGTGGGTATTACAAGAGTAGATCTACCACGAGATCAAGGAGGCTAAACCCTAGAAGCTAGCCTATGGTATGATTGTTGTTCGTCCTACGGACTAAAGCCATCCGGTTTATATAGACACCGGAGAGGGCTAGGGTTACACAGAGTCGGTTACAATGGTAGGAGATCTACATATCCGTATTGCCAAGCTTGCCTTCCACGCCAAGGAAAGTCCCATCCGGACACGGGACGAAGTCTTCAGTCTTGTATCTTCATAGTCTTGGAGTCCGACCGATGATGATAGTTCGGCTATCCGGACACCCCCTAATCCAGGACTCCCTCAGTAGCCCCTGAACCATGCTTCCATGACGACGAGTCCGGCGCGCATATTGTCTTCAGCATTGCAAGGCGGGTTCCTCCTCCGAATAATTTATAGAAGATTGGGAACACCAGGATAGTGTCCGGCTCTGCAAAATAAATTCCACGTACCACCGTAGAGAGAATAATATTTACACAAGTTCAATCTGCTGACGTATTTCGTGGCGTGACGTCATACCACTACCAAGCCTTTACTAGAATTGTTTTTATTGTACCACCTCAGCGTGTTTAGCGAAGCGGTTTCCTTGGCACGTCTTGTCGAAGCAGAGATCGTGTTCCCCTTATTCCGGGATTCCCATCAATACGGACGTGGGTAACCCAACTGCGCCATTGATTGCAGTGCTTGGGAGATAAGCGAGTTTTATCAGGCCGGTGGGGACGCATGTTTTCGTCCGCCCATATAAGGGGATAAAGATCCAACCCTTTTACCTGCACCTTCTTCCTCCTTGGCTTATCCATCTCCGCAAACTCGAGCTCCAGCACCCAAGTCCGCACATCTCACCTCAACCTTCTCCAACTATGTCCGGAGCGGGAGGCAAGTGGATGGCCTCCTCCGTTACGGAGGGGCACATCCAGAAGCTGCGCAGCGCCGGATATCTGTCCAGCAACATCGCGCACCGGCTCCCCGATGAGGGAGAGCTCATCCCCACCCCCAGGCCCCATGAGAGGGTAGTATTTCTTTCCCATTTCCTCCACGGACTGGGCTTCCCACTCCATCCCTTTGTCCGGGGGATCATGTTCTACTACGGCCTGGATTTCCATGATCTGGCCCCGAATTTCATCCTCAACATCTCGGTGTTTATCGTCGTGTGTGAGGCCTTCCTCTGCAGCCAGCCCCATTTCGGCTTGTGGCTCAAGACCTTCAGTATCAAGCCGAAGGTTGTGAACGCCAGCCAAGCGGAGTGCGGAGGCGCCATGGTGGGCAAGATGCCCAACGTTACTTGGCTTGAGGGCACTTTCGTGGAAACCATTAAGGGGTGGCACTCGGGGTGGTTCTACATCACCGAACGGCGTGACCCTGAATGGGCGGCGGCCCTCGAATTCAGATCTGGCATCCCCATACGGCTCACCTCCTGGAAAGAGAGCGACCGGACATGGGATGATTCGGAGGAGCTGACCGGACTCCAAGCCTGCATCCAAAAGCTGGTGAACAAGAAGCTCAAGCTTGTCAACATAGTCCAGGTCATGCTCATCCGCCGGATTCTCCCGTGCCAACAATGGGGCTTCAATATGTGGGAGTTCAATTCGACGCAACACCAGACTTTGAGTGGGCTCTTCGACACTACGTACAAAGATGCCTGGAGGGTGCTGTTTAAGGGCGCCGAGGCCCCCGCATCCGCTACCGAAGATCGCGGATTCAGCTCGCAGAATCCGGCTAGCGAGGTAAGCGATTTTGCCCTTTATGGGACACTTGTTTTCCATAGTTTGACTCTATGCGGGATCCTAACTCCCCCTCCTTTGACAGGACTGGCTGAAGAAGGCTGAACTAACTATCTGTCCGGCCCCATTGCCAGTGGACCCAGCGGACGCTCGCTTAACGGGGCTGCTGGCTCCGGCACCCCACGTGGTGCCGGAGAAGAAGGCCAAGAAGAAGGCCACGGGCCCTCGGAAGAGTTCCCGTTTTCAGGCGTCATCGGATGATGACTCCGAGGCAGACTCCTCCCACAAAGGCGAGGAAGAGAAGAAGAGAGCCTCTCCCCCAGCGGGGGGGGAGGGAAGAAAAGGAAGGCCTCCCCAACGAGGGAGGCCGAAGGGTCCAAGAAGGGAAGGACTCTTCCCTCGGACTGCTCTGCCAACACCGGCGACGACGACGAGGATTGGCCTCCAAGGGCCAAGCCCCTGGCGAGATCGTAAGTATCCGGACTCCCGAATAACTTCATGATTTTTCTTTTCGCCACATGGTGTCTTTCTAATGCCGCATACAACCCTGAAGTCCGCCCAAGGATGATCTTCCCGCTTCGTCGAGCGGGTCCTTGGGTGCGTCAGATATGGATTCCCTTCCGACCGCCTCCACCCCCCGTGATGCGGACGATGCCGAGGTGGGATCCCGGGAAGGGACCCGCCAGGAGGAGGAGGCCCCGGAGGTGCCGCAGGGCAACCTCCTGGACTTTGCACCGGACTCCATACCGGAACCTGTAGTGGCTTCGGAGTCTGGCGGGCGACCCCTTCGTAAGAAGGGCAAGACCGTGACGCCGGCGGCCTCCGTCCAACCGGAGGCGCCGGATAGCTTGATGGAGGCGCTCAACGGCGCTTCCATCGAAGAGGAACACCGCACCGTTATGAGTGTGGTGATTCAGAAGGTTCAGCTTGCCAAGAGCGGGCTGACCGAAGCCTGCAACAGCCTTCTAACAGGCTTTGAGGTAAGAATTTGGATGTATGTAAAATAGTACCGCATAGACAGTAGCCCCTGATGCTCGGTTCGGTGTTCGGAAAGAAAAGCCGGACTGAGGATCTAAAAAGATATTGTCAGGACCCCGACTCAATGTCACATCGATCTAGCCTGTAACACCTCATATCACTTTGCGGCCTCACGCACGGTATTCCCACAGGTGTCGCCTTACCTTTGCCCGGGACCGTTTGCGCCTTTTGGCTCACGTATATGATGATGTCGCTAGCATCCATATGATAAGGAGTCCGGGCTGACATGACTAGTTGTAAACCCAAAGTGGCACAGACCTACAGGGACAGGCATCCATGACCCAGCATCGAACGTGTCGGTCATCAGCAAGTGGGTCCGGGCTGTAGCACTGGGCTAGCAGGACTCCGGTAAACCGGGCTGTAGCGGGCTAACAGGGCTCCGGTACTCAATGCGTGACATTTCCCTGAAGGGACAGACACAGGAACGAAGAAGGACACATGCCGGCCAACCTAAGTGTTCCGAAGCAGTAGCAAGCTACCATGGCTCAATGGAAACACTAGGAGACATTTCCCGGTAAGAGAGGCTACTAAAGATAAACAACTAGATAGTCAGATCCCACACATACCAAGCATTTCAATCATACACACAATATGCTCGATATGTGCAAATACAACAAGGCATCACAACACGACTCTACAACACAAGTACTTTATTTAAGGCTCAGAGAGCCATACATAACATACACATAAGTACGGGTCACACGACCCAGCATTCAAGTCATACAGTCATACAAACCAGCAGCGGAAGTAACTTGTCTGAGTACAGACAACTAGTAAAATAAAAGAGGCTTGGAAAGCCTAGCTATACTACGTGGTCCTTCACAAGCTCAGGATTACCACCTGGGCCTCAGTCTACTCATCGATGTCAATGTCTACGAAGAACCCATCAGAAGGGGTTGCAGCGTCTTCTGAAAAATGTAAATTATAGCAACATGAGTACAAAGGTACCCAGCAAGACTTACATCAGATCCTACATACATGCACATTATCAAGAAGGGTTGGTGGAGTTATTGCAGCAAGCCAGCTTTGACTCTTGGCTAAGCTAACTTACGAGACACCAACTTGAAATGGTTTTGCGCACACGAGTCCACTACTCACCACTTCAATACACTACCGAGAATCCACCTCCGTCTTCCTACGGAGGAGCCATCCTCGGCACTCACGCTTATCTTGAGGCTTTTAGTAGTTTCCAGTTTACTTGTCTATGAACTGTATAGGCAACCAAGTAGTCCTTTACCGCGGACGCGGCTATTCGAATAGATCATGTTAACCCTGCAGGGATGTACTTCTTCATACATGTTTCCACCACTTAGCGTCTGCACATGACATGTGCTTGGTAGACTTCAAGCGAAAGCCGACGTGGGTGTAGACCACGACCTACCTAAACACCTAAGTCTCTAGTCCAGGTTTATCGCCTATCCAGGTTCCATCCGCAGGGAGTCCGGCCGAGGTTTCCCATACGGCCCCGAATGATGTGTATAGGGTTCCCGAGATACCTAACGGGTACTCGGTACACCGTGCCACGTACCTACCGCATCACAACCCACCCCGCGGTCAGCGCTGTCCACGGCCTCCAGTAAGCTACAAACACCAGAAACTACTTGCAACTCCTGGACAGAGGACTAGGATGAATAAGAAGTCGAGCGGGGTCATATTTCAGGGCCCAATGCATGGTAGTAGCTGAATCTTAAATCACACATACAGATCTCAGTGCTTAAGGTCGGCTTCAATGAAACAACCCACCATGTACTCCTACATGGCCTTTCATCGATACCTTTACCAAACCGTGTTCACCACATCACTCTCATTACCGGCATGATCATTTCACTCTAGCCCATCACCCAGATGAACCAGACCTGACACGACTCTAAGCATAGCAGGCATAGCAAGGTAGGAACAACACATACATATGGCTCAAACAACTCCTACACATGCTAGTGGGTTTCATCTAGTTACTGTGGCAATGACAGGTCATGCAGAGGAAATGGGTTCAACTACCGTAGCACACAGCAGTTTGAAACGCGTTGTCTTAATGCAGTAAAAGAGAGCAGGAGCGAGAACATGGGATTGTATCGATATGATCAAATGGTTGGTTGCTTGCCTGGTGGGTCGATGCACTGATATTGTTCTTCGTTAGGGTAATCGTGGTACTCCTCGGAGGCAGAACCTGTCGCAAAGAACACCGATACACAACCATCACCAAACAATGTGCGACAATATGATGCATGCATGAAACATGGCAATATGAGTGTGTTGGGCTAATGCAACTAAAACCAGATGGGTTTGAATCAATTTGAACCAAAGATTCAAATTTCAAACTCATAAATGGCCCTTTAAAGTGTTTTATCTTGTTCTGCACTAAACCTCAAGTTAGCTTGTTTAAACATGCATGAAACTAGTACAGATGGATAGATTGGATTTTTCTGATCATATTTCACATATAATTTGTTTGATTTGGAGCTACGGTTGAATTTATATGAATTTTTAAAGTTTGGGTTATTTTCTGGAATTTATAAATCATTTTAGATTTATTTTAATTCCAGAAAAGGATTACTGCGTCAGCATGAGGTCATGCTGACCTCAGCAAGTCAACAAACCGGCCCAGGTCAAACTGACCAGTGGGTCCAGGGTGTCAGTGGATAATTAACTAATTTAATTTAGTTTAAACTAATCTGGATAATTAGCAGAAGGGGGCCCCACCTGTCATTGACTCAACAGAGTCAACCAGGGCCCACCCGTGGTCAAAGTCAAAACGGCTGCACCGGCGTTTAGCCGCCGGCGAGCCCGACGCGGCGGCGGAAGTGGTTTTGGCCGTTTCGGCCACCAAATGGGGCGCAGAAGGCATCTACGTGGAGCTGGGGACGAACCGCAGCTCTTGGTGGAGCGAGTTGAGGTCGGGGTGGCCGGAGTTGGCGCTGGCGACGACCTAAGCGGTCACCGAAGTTCGGGTGAAGGCGAACTCGGGGCTAGGGTGTGCGGTGAGGTGCGGGGAGTGCACGGTTGGACTCAACGCAACGTGGTGAGTGCGTTGGACACCGTGAGTTGGCTGGAGGATGGCCGGGAGCACGTCGGCGATGAGATCCGCGGCGGTGCGTGCGGGTGATCTTCGTGCGGTGGCTACACGGCTCGGGGCGAGAGAGGAAGGGTAGGAGGGGTAGCTAGGCTCACAGAGCACCCGTAGAGGCCACCGACGGGGTCGGGGACGAGCTGATGCGGCGACGGCATTGAAGGGGATCTCCGGCGACGACGAACTCGGGCGAGGTCGGTGCGGTGGACTCGGGCCACACAAGCACATGGGGCTCGGCTTGCTCGAAGGAGAGGAGGGTGGCGGAGCTCGTGGACACGGTGGCGCGGTGTGGGGTTGACGGAGAGCGCGTCTACGGCGTAGGCACGGCGGCGGTGGCGTCGGCCACGGCATGGGAGAGCAAGGGAGAGGAGCTGGAGAGGAGAGGAGGTGTCTGGGGGGTTCGGGAGAGCGAGGGGGAGCGATCCACGTCGTTAGCCGGGCGAGTGGAGCGGCGAGGCGGCGAGCAGGTGCGTGGCACCCATGCGGTGCTCGCCGTCGAGCACCTGCCTGCCTGCCTAGCCGAGCCAAGCAGCTCGCTGGCGCGGCAGGTGGGCTGGGCCGGCAGGTGGGCCGGTTAGTAGGCGCCAGGTAAGTTTTTCCCCTGTTCTTCTGTTTTTTTATTTATTCTGTAAGTTTGTTGAATTATTAAAAATACTTAGGCAACTCCTAAAATCACCAAACTGCTTCTGGTCCATAGTTGGATTATTTCCAACATGAAACATTTTAGTTTGGGGATATTTAAGCATTTGAAATATTTTATAAATTTAAAATGCCCAAATTCAAATAATTATGAATTAACTCAAAGACCTTAGGATGACCTAGAAAACTGTGCATCACTTTTGGAAGAGGTTCTGAACCAGGACAAAAAATGATGGACATTTTAGAAGGGCATTTCAGGTTCATTGAAATTATTTTTAGTAAACCCTAGTTGTTTCAGAGGGGGCTGGGGGTTCTGACATCCCCATTTCAGGCTTCTGTTGAAAGAATAAACATGATGCAACACTCTAATGCATGAACTAGCTAGGGTTTGACAACTCACCCCCACTCAAGAGAATCTTGTCCCGAGATTTGGGTTCCTCCGGGAAGAAGGCGGGATACTCGAGTCGAAGACGATCCTCCCTTTCCCAAGTTGCTTCATTCCTAGAATGGTGCGACCATTGAACCTTGAGAAACTTGATATTATGACGTCGAGTGGTACGCTCAGCTTGATCGAGGATACGAACGGGGTACTCTTGATACGTGAGATTATCTTGGAGATCAAGCGTTTCGTGGTCTACTCCACGGATAGGATCCGAGAAGCAACGCCTGAGTTGAGAAACGTGGAAGACGTCGTGGACTCTGGAGAGATGCGGAGGTAGTTCCAATTGGTAGGCAACTTCTCCTCGTTTTGCGAGAATGCGAAAGGGTCCAATGTAACGAGGAGCCAATTTGCCCTTGATACCGAAGCGATGGGTTCCCTTCAGAGGAGTAACCTGAAGGTAAGCCTTCTCGTCAACCTCAAAAGTCATAGCCTTATGTTTTCGGTCGTATTGACTCTTTTGACGAGATTGGGCTGTTTTCAACTTTTCACGAACAATGCGAACTTGCTCTTCCGCTTCCTGGATCATGTCCGGGCCAAAGAATTGTCTTTCCCCGGTCTCTGACCAGTTAAGAGGCGTTCGACACCTTCGTCCATAGAGAACTTCAAAAGGGGCTTTACCCAAGCTAGATTGATAGCTGTTGTTATAAGCGAATTCGGCAAATGGAAGGCACTTCTCCCAATCCATTCCGAATGAGATAACAGAGGCTCGAAGCATGTCTTCTAGAATCTGGTTGACGCGTTCCACTTGACCACCTTATTGAGGGTGGAAAGCGGTACTAAAAGAAAGGTGGGTTCCCATAGCATTTTGGAAACTTTCCCAAAATCGAGAGATGAAAAGACTTCCTCGATCCGAGTTAATTTCCAAAGGAACACCATGGAGAGACACTATTCGAGAGATGTACAAGTCTGCTAACTGACTAGCAGTTATACTCTCACGAACAGGCAGGAAATGGGCCACTTTGGAAAGACGATCGATAACGACGAAGATAGCATTATTCCCTCTCTTGGTCCTGGGAAAACCGGTGATGAAGTCCATACCAATTTTATCCCATTTCCATTCAGGAATAGCTAGGGGTTGAAGGGTGCCAGCAGGCCGTTGATGCTCTGCTTTTACACAACGGCAGACGTCGCAATTAGCAATATACTGAGCAATTTCTCTCTTCATCCTAGTCCACCAGAACCTCTGGCGTAGGTCCTGATACATCTTGGTACTACCGGGATGAATGGTGAGAGGAGATTCATGAGCCTCCTTAAGGATCAACTGCCGTAGATGCTGGTTCTTGGGAACCACTAAACGGTTCTCAAAGTACACAACACCATGATCATTTGTGGAGAAACATCTAGCACCTCCGCTAGCAATGTTCTCCTTGATCTTAGATATTCCCTTATCTCGCTTTTGGGCAGCGATGATTTGATCCGTAAGAGTAGGTTTCGCCACCAAGGTGGAAAGAAATCCTTGAGGAACAATGTGAAGATTAAGCTTCCGAAATTCCTCATGGAGAAGCGGTTGACTTTGTTGTAACATCAGGTTGTTACAATAAGATTTATGACTTAGCGCATCAGCCATGACGTTGGCTTTCCCTGGGGTGTAAGTTATTCCTAAGTCGAAATCTGTGATCAACTCGACCCAACGTCTTTGCCTAAGATTCAAATCCGGTTGGGTGAAGATGTACTTCAGACTTTGGTGATCAGTGAATATTTCGGAATGATTACCGAGGAGGTAATGTCGCCAGGTTTTAAGTGCATAGACTACAGCTGCAAGCTCTAGATCATGAGTAGGATAATTCTCCTCATGTGGGTGCAATTGCCGTGAAGCGTAAGCAATTACGTGTCGATCTTGCATGAGAATGCAACCTAGTCCTTGTCGTGAGGCGTCGCAGTAGATAACAAAGTCCTTAGAGAAATCTGGCGGTACCAATACGGGAGCAGATGTCAGGCGTCTTTTCAGTTCCTGAAAGCTGTGCTCACATTGTGGAGTCCACTCGAACTTTTTATCTTTCTTGAGGAGTTCGGTTAGAGGTTTTGTGACTTTGGAGAAGTTCTCGACAAAGCGACGACAATAGCTCGCTAGGCCAAGGAAACTTCGAACTTGCTTGATCGATTCAGGTGGAGTCCAATTAAGGACGGCTTGAACTCGCTCAGGGTTAACAGCAATACCTTTACCAGAAATTACATGTCCAAGGTAGGTCACTTCTGACAGCCAGAATTCACATTTAGAAAATTTGGCATAAAGGCGATGCTCTTGAAGTTTCTTCAACACTAGCCTTAGGTGTTTGACATGTTCTTCCTCGTTCTTGGAGTAGATGAGTATATCATCGAGGTAAACCACGACGAATTTATCCAAATACTCCATGAAGATTGAGTTCATCAACCGAGAGAAGGTGGCTGGAGCGTTGGTTAAACCAAAGGACATGACGGTGTACTCGTATTGGCCATAATGAGTAACAAAGGCCATTTTCGGAATGTCCCCGTTCCTGATTTTGATTTGATGGTAGCCCAACCTCAAATCCATTTTAGAGAAGACTGAGGATCCAGCGAGCTGATCATACAGGTCGTTGATCCTGGGGAGCGGATATTTGTTCTTAATTGTGACCAAGTTGACAGGTCGATAATCTACAACCATCCGGTCCGTACCATCCTTCTTCTTGATGAAGAGGACGGGGAAAGCCCAAGGAGATGAACTAGGTCAGATGAAACCCTTTTTCAAGGACTCATCGAGTTGTTTCTTAAGCTCGGCTAGTTCAAAAGGTGCCATCTTGTAGGGTCTTCTGGAAATCGAGACAGTTCCTGGAATGAGATCTATCACGAATTCGACATCTCTGTCAGGTGGAACACCTGGCAATTCCTCTGGGAAGACATCTGGAAAGTCACGGACTACCGGAACGTCCTTAAGGTCTGGCAAAGGGCTGGCGTTAAGAGAATATAACTGTCGCTTGGCTATTCGGGTCAGGACATTGACTATCTTCCCCGAAGGATGGGTGAGTTGAACAATCCTAGAGAAGCAATCAATTTTGGCATGATGGGCTGACATCCAGTCCATACCCAAGATGATATTAATATCCGAAGATTTGAGGGCTATCAAAGATGCGAGAAAAACAAGTCTGTCGACTTGAATTTCATTTCCATGGCTTACTCTAGAAGTTTGCCATTTGGATCCCGGAGTTTGAATTACCATAGAGGTGGGCATCTCACAGAATGTGGTGTTATGCAGACGAGCATAGCTCTCGGATATAAATGAATGAGATGCTCCTATATCGAAAAGAACAGATGCCGGGTGGCAATTAACAAGGAGCGTACCGAGAATGACGTTGGGATCTTCTTGAGCCTCTTCCGCAGAAACACAATTAACATGGCCACGGGCAGTGGTGGCCGGCTTGGCGTAGAACACCTTCCCTGTCGGCTTGCCACGGCCAACAGTTTTTGCTGTCTGGTTGGGGTTGGTTTGGGGACACTCGCGCATATAGTGGCCTGATTCCCCACACTTGAAGCACGTCACGGAACTGGTGCGTGGGGGAGCATTGTTGGTTGGACCACCATAGGGCTTGGCTGGTGCATATTGCTGAGCTGGGCGAGGCGCCTGATAGGATGGCCTCGGTGTAAACCTGGGTGGCAGGGCAGTGTTAGGCACCCATACACGGCACTTCTATGGTCCAGCACCGGATGAGGAACCCAAGTCACGGCCATGCTTGCGTGATGCGTCGAAATCAGTCTGTCCCGTCTCAGCACTGATGGCTTTATTCACAAGCTTCTGAAAAGAGGTGCACTCATGCAAACGGAGGTCACGACGGAGCTCAGGACTAAGCCCCTTACGGAACCTTGCCTGCTTCTTGGCATCAGTAGAAACTTCCTCCGTTGCATAACGTGCAAGGTTACCAAACTCCCTGCTGTAAGCATCAACAGAGAGTCGACCTTGAGTGAAACTATAGAACTCCTCACGTTTATGGTCCATGAGACCCTCCGGAATGTGATGTTCACGGAAAGCCTTGCTGAATTCAGCCCAAGTAGTGACGTGGCCCGCTGGGCGCATAGCTTCATAATTCTCCCACCAGAGACTGGCAGGGCCTTCGAGATGATATGCAACAAAGGTGACCCTATCAGCCTGAGCTACGAGTGCAGAACGCAGTTTGTGAGTAATACTGCGAAGCCAGTCATCGGCGCCGAGAGGCTCGACGGAGTGGTGGAAGGTAGGTGGATGTAACTTGATGAAATCACTGAGTGACACCAAGTTAGTCCTCTGATGGTGTGCTGTGTTCTGTTCAATACGCTCCAACAAACGGTTGGTCTCTCGCTTGTTTCTCTCAGCCTCTAGCATAACTTTTGCCAGAGAGGGAGGGTGAGGCAGATTTGCATTCCCGACTTCACTGCCTTCGGCCTGCTCTTGGGGAGCAGGGTTATTGCGCATGTTGACCATCCTAGGAGAACAAGACAATGGTTAAGTCCAAAATGATAAGATTCCGACATAGAATGTAGAATGTAATGGACAACTCAGAGTGCAAGATGATCATCCGTATGACATGGCAGATACAGAAACTACTTCATTTATTCCATCGTCATACACACCATACAAGGTTTAGTACAGAACCAAACAAAATACTACTACAGTGAAAGAGGATTACAGCTCATCGGAGGCATCCCAAGCTCCTATACATTATTTTTCCTACACCCCCGGAATTACTACACGCTAAGTCATATTCCATAAGTCACGCAGGACGGTGGAAATACAACTATTACAATACCTAGTGGAACTACTACTATCTCAGTCATCTCCGTAGTAGTTCTCATAGAAGTCTCCTCCATAGCCTGGAAGTTCAACGTGAGCATCCGGAAACAAACGGTCCTGAGGAGCCTGTGGACCAAAAGGGCTAGGGTGAGGTCTTGGACCAACAAACGGTGGCCTGCGAGGACCATGAGGTGGGGTGATGCCTCCCACATCACGCCAATCCATCATGTCCGGCAGAGCAGACCTAACAGGATACAGATCTCTCATATCCATGCATCCAGCTTGCACAGCCGGTGCAAACCGAGTCAAGGTGGCCCAATGATCGGCGCGGATGTTGAAAAGCTCCATTCTCAAGGCCCGATTCTCTCGGTCCTTATCCTCGAGCAACTCAGCAGTGGTGCGAGTTAGTGAGTCTTCCTGACTAGAGTCAGCATAGATAGCCCGGAGATAACCGTGCGCTCCAGGAAGTGAAGCTGGCATATACCGAAAGTCGGTGTTGCGAAGCAGGCCAGTCCTGACTCGCATGATGGTCATCATAGAATAAGCCGCATCTTGCACGGCCATCTCAATAGTAACACCGAGCCCATAGGAGTAGTGAAGAGCCTCGGTAGAACCAGGATAAGAGGGAAATATCCGGACGGTGCAAAGATACTGGCTTTGGTTAAAATCTCGAAACTGCTCTTCGACCGTGTATTCGGGATACCAACGGTAACCCGTCTCGATCATCACTCGGACTAACATGGCCGTATGACCGGTCACACCAATGCATCGGGTCAGGCGAACCACTTGATTTTGGTCGCGAGTGGCCATCTGAAAGCACAACCATAATGCAAAGGCATTAGAATTTCTAGCAAAATTTCGACAGCATAACGGCTGTAAATGCTCAAGAAGGGTTTGAGACATTTATCAAAAAATTGCATAGACACTCAACAATATCTTATCAAGGTTCTGGGTCCAACTTATCAACATAACAAGGTAGTAGAACTGAACTAGGCTTGTAGTCATCAAACCTATAAGGTACTACTGATTAGTAACACGTGAACCTGATAGAGAGAGAAGATCCTAATCCTTAATTCCCGGTAGAAGAATGGACTAACTCAGATCAGAATGCCATGAGGTAAAGAAGTAAAAAGAGCCTTACGTACCATCCCACAATCAATTCCCCTACATATAACTAAAGCATTTCTAGACTCAACATCGACCAGTTTGGCTTGGAGAACCTACAGGAAGTCCGGCTCTGATGCCAACGCTGTCAGGACCCCGACTCAATGTCACATCGATCTAGCCTGTAACACCTCATATCACTTTGCGGCCTCACGCACGGTATTCCCACGGGTTTCGCCTTACCTTTGCCCGGGACCGTTTGCGCCTTTTGGCTCACGTATATGATGATGTCGCTAGCATCCATATGATAAGGAGTCCGGGCTGACATGACTAGTTGTAAACCCAAAGTGGCACAGACCTACAGGGACATGCATCCATGACCCAGCATCGAACGTGTCGGTCATCAGCAAGTGGGTCCGGGCTGTAGCACTAGGCTAGCAGGACTCCGGTAAACCGGGCTGTAGCGGGCTAACAGGGCTCCGGTACTCAATGCGTGACATTTCCCCGAAGGGACAGACACAGGAACGAAGAAGGACACATGCCGGCCAGCCTAAGTGTTCCGAAGCAGTAGCAAGCTACCATGGCTCAATGGAAACACTAGGAGACATTTCCTGGTAAGAGAGGCTACTAAAGATAAACAACTAGATAGTCAGATCCCACACATACCAAGCATTTCAATCATACACACAATATGCTCGATATGTGCAAATACAACAAGGCATCACAACACGACTCTACAACACAAGTACTTTATTTAAGGCTCAGAGAGCCATACATAACATACACATAAGTACGGGTCACACGACCCAGCATTCAAGTCATACAGTCATACAAACCAGCAGCGGAAGTAACTTGTCTGAGTACAGACAACTAGTAAAATAAAAGAGGCTTGGAAAGCCTAGCTATACTACGTGGTCCTTCACAAGCTCAGGATTACCACCTGGGCCTCAGTCTACTCATCGATGTCAATGTCTACGAAGAACCCATCAGAAGGGGTTGCAGCGTCTTCTGAAAAATGTAAATTATAGCAACATGAGTACAAAGGTACCCAGCAAGACTTACATCAGATCCTACATACATGCACATTATCAAGAAGGGTTGGTGGAGTTATCGTAGCAAGCCAGCTTTGTCTCTTGGATAAGCTAACTTACGAGATACCAACTTGAAATGGTTTTGCGCACACGAGTCCACTACTCACCACTTCAATACACTACCGAGAATCCACCTCCGTCTTCCTACGGAGGAGCCATCCTCGGTACTCACGCTTATCTTGAGGCTTTTAGTAGTTTCCAGTTTACTTGTCTATGAACTGTATAGGCAACCAAGTAGTCCTTTACCGCGGACGCGGCTATTCGAATAGATCATGTTAACCCTGCAGGGGTGTACTTCTTCATACATGTTTCCACCACTTAGCGTCTGCACACGACATGTGCTCGGCAGACTTCAAGCGAAAGCCGACGTGGGTGTAGACCACGACCTACCTAAACACCTAAGTCTCTAGTCCAGGTTTATCGCCTATCCAGGTTCCATCCGCAGGGAGTCCGGCCGAGGTTTCCCATACGGCCCCGAACGATGTGTACAGGGTTCCTGAGATACCTAACGGGTACTCGGTACACCGTGCCACGTACGTACCGCATCACAGCCCACCCCGCGGTCAGCGCTGTCCACGGCCTCCAGTAAGCTACAAACACCAGAAACTACTTGCAACTCCTGGACAGAGGACTAGGATGAATAAGAAGTCGAGCGGGGTCATATTTCAGGGCCCAATGCATGGTAGTAGCTGAATCTTAAATCACGCATACAGATCTCAGTGCTTAAGGTCGGCTTCAATGAAACAACCCACCATGTACTCCTACATCGCCTTTCATCGATACCTTTACCAAACCGTGTTCACCACATCACTCTCATTACCGGCACGATCATTTCACTCTAGCCCATCACCCAGATGAACCAGACCTGACACGACTCCAAGCATAGCAGGCATAGCAAGGTAGGAACAACACATACATATGGCTCAAACAACTCCTACACATGCTAGTGGGTTTCATCTAGTTACTGTGGCAATGACAGGTCATGCAGAGGAAATGGGTTCAACTACCGTAGCACGCAACAGTTTGAAACGCGTTGTCTTAATGCAGTAAAAGAGAGCAGGAGCGAGAACATGGGATTGTATCAATATGATCAAATGGTTGGTTGGTTGCCTGGTGGGTAGATGCACTGATATTGTTCTTCATTAGGGTAATCGTGGTACTCCTCGGAGGCAGAACCTATCGCAAAGAACACCGATACACAACCATCACCAAACAATGTGCGACAATATGATGCATGCATGAAACATGGCAATATGAGTGTGTTGGGCTAATGCAACTAAAACCAGATGGGTTTGAATCAATTTGAACCAAAGATTCAAATTTCAAACTCATAAATGGCCCTTTAAAGTGTTTTATCTTGTTCTACACTAAACCTCAAGTTAGCTTGTTTAAACATGCATGAAACTAGTACAGATGGATAGATTGGATTTTTCTGATCATATTTCATATATAATTTGTTTGATTTGGAGCTACGGTTGAATTTATATGAATTTTTAAAGTTTGGGTTATTTTCTGGAATTCATAAATCATTTTAGATTTATTTTAATTCCAGAAAAGGATTGCTGCGTCAGCATGAGGTCATGCTGACCTCAGCAAGTCAACAGACCGGCCCAGGTCAAACTGACCAGTGGGTCCAGGGTGTCAGTGGATAATTAACTAATTTAATTTAGTTTAAACTAATCTGGATAATTAGCAGAAGGGGGCCCCACCTGTCATTGATTCAACAGAGTCAACCAGGGCCCACCCGTGGTCAAAGTCAAAACGGCTGCACCGGCGTTTAGCCGCCGGCGAGCCCGACGCGGCGGCGGAAGTGGTTTTGGCCGTTCCGGCCACCAAATGGGGTGCGGAAGGCATCTACGTGGAGCTGGGGACGAACCGCAGCTCTTGGTGGAGCGAGTTGAGGTCGGGGTGGCCGGAGTTGGCGCCGGCGACGACCTAGGTGGTCACCGGAGTTCGGGTGAAGGCGAACTCGGGACTAGGGTGTGCGGTGAGGTGCGGGGAGTGCATGGTTGGACTCAACGCAATGTGGTGAGTGCGTTGGACACCGTGAGTTGGCCGGAGGATGGCCGGGAGCACGTCGGCGAAGAAATCCGCGGCGGTGCGTGCGGGTGATCTTCGTGCGGTGGCTACATGGCTCGGGGCGAGAGCAGAAGGGTAGGAGGGGTAGCTAGGCTCACAGAGCACCCGTAGAGGCCACCGGCGGGGTCGGGGACGAGCTGATGCGGCGACGGCGTTGAAGGGGATCTCCGGCGACGACAAACTCGGGCGAGGTCGGTGCGGTGGACTCGGGCCACACGAGCACATGGGGCTCGGCTTGCTCGAAGGAGAGGAGGGTGGCGGAGCTCGTGGACACGGTGGCGCGGCGTGGGGTTGACGGAGAGCGCGTCTACGGCGTAGGCACGTCGGCGGTGGCGTCGGCCACGGCGTGGGAGAGCGAGGGAGAGGAGCTGGAGAGGAGAGGAGGTGTATGGGGGGTTCGGGAGAGCGAGGGGGAGCGATCCACGTCGTTAGCCGGGCGAGTGGAGCGGCGAGGCGGCGAGCAGGTGCGTGGCACCCATGCGGTGCTCGCCGTTGAGCACCTGCCTGCCTGCCTGGCCGAGCCAAGCAGCTCGCTGGCGCGGCAGGTGGGCTGGGCCGGCAGGTGGGCCGGTTAGTAGGCGCCAGGTAAGTTTTTCCCCTGTTCTTCTGTTTTTTTATTTATTCTGTAAGTTTGTTGAATTATTAAAAATACTTAGGCAACTCCTAAAATCACCAAACTGCTTCTGGTCCATAGTTGGATTATTTCCAACATGAAACATTTTAGTTTGGGGATATTTAAGCATTTGAAATATTTTATAAATTTAAAATGCCCAAATTCAAATAATTATGAATTAACTCAAAGACCTTAGGATGACCTAGAAAACTATGCATCACTTTTGGCAGAGGTTCTGAACCAGGACAAAAAATGATGGACATTTTAGAAGGGCATTTCAGGTTCATTGAAATTATTTTTAGTAAACCCTAGTTGTTTCAGAGGGGGCTGGGGGTTCTGACATCCCCATTTCAGGCTTCTGTTGAAAGAATAAACATGATGCAACACTCTAATGCATGAACTAGCTAGGGTGTGACAGATATACACAAGAGTCATAAAAAATATGTCAATATGGGATTGCAGGCTGTGCTGCTGACCTTTGCCGCACTGACTGCGGAGGTCAATACTTTGAAGCAAAGCCTCGAGCGGTCCGAGAACAAGCTCGGCCGTGCCAAGAAGCAGCTCGAGGACAAGGAAGGTGAGTAATACCTTATTAAAATTGTACCTTACAGAAAAGGATTTGGTTGCAAGAAGAATGACAAGGATAACGTGGGTATTGCAGGGGCCACAAATGAGGTGGCGACCCTGAAGGAGGCGGTGTCCGCGGCCGAACGTAATGCGGCCGCGGAGCGCACCGAGCGAGAGAGGCAGGAGGCGCGGGTGGCGGAGGTACAGCAAGAGCTCTAGGCCCTCGTGGAAAAACATGAGAGTCTAGAGCGTGACTCGAAGACTCGAGAGTCCGAGCTTGCAACGGCTCTTGAGAGTGCCAAAGCCGCTAAGGCCGAAGCCTATAAGGCCCTCTAGGAAGTCAAGGCGTTGAAGAAAATAGCGGCGGGTAAGGCATTTTTCATGCAAAGTAAGCATGTGAGTGTGAATTACCTATCACTTACCCGAATTCGGAGCTCTCCAGGAGCCTTCACAGATCTGCCCCGCAGCGTGTCCGATGCTGCCGCTTTCTATAGGGCCGAGGAGGGGAGCTCGACGAAGAAGGTCTTTTGGTCTCAGTATGCTGAGGCCGGATATCCGGTGCCCCTTAGCGACCAGCTGAAGCAGCTGGTCGAGCTCCACAAGGTGGCCGAACAGGCCATGAAGGTCCTCATAGTTCGGCTGTGGCCTAAGGAGGCCATGCCTGGGAGCTACTTCGGCCTGGTGCGGCGACTGGTGGATGCGTGTCCATGGGTTGAAGTCATTAAGCACTCCGCCTGTATTGAAGGTGCCCGTCGGGCCCTTGCCCGCGCAAAGGTGCACTGGGGCAAGATGGATGCTCAGAAGCTTGTGACGGATGCGCCACCGCTGGGCAAGGAGCATCGCACGCCCGAGATGTATTATAAGAGTGTCCTGAAGGGTGCCCGCATTATTGCGGGTGAGTGCTCCAAAGATGTATTATTTGAGTAGACTCGCATTTTGTTATCCTGTGCGCTGAAAACTTTGTTCATATGCGCTAAGCAACGCTTGTTAATTTAAAATATTACCTTCTGTGCGGCTGTTTATCAAATCTGAGAGATGGCAAGTCCTCGGCTTCAGCCCCCATGCCACGAGTGCTGGGGTGTTCGGGATAAATTTGAGCACTCTTGTTCCCATTTTTGGGTCCATCTAGGGAGGCGCTCAACACAACGAACAAGGCAACCGGACTTATAATGCTTGAACACTCTCACTTAGCCATAGAATTCTATAATTTTAAATTTCGGCAAAGCCCCTAGTGTTCGGAAGGCCAAATTTGGGGCGCTATCCACGCCTGGGCCGGACAAAGCCGGCTCCTCGCTCTAAGCGGCATAAGTCTTTAGGGACTCGCAAAAAACCTCTCGAACAGCGACCGGCTCTCACCTCATCATGACGGTCAGTTTTAGCTTTCTCCACTGAGGCGCTCGCCCAGCTCAACTGGGGCGCAATCGCAGTGGTTCTCCCAGTGCTACCTTAGCCGATACAACGGAACATAAGGTACCAAAACATGGGAGCCGGGCAAACCCAACTATTGACCCAAGACATGATTCGGAGCCGATGCATATAATGCTATAAGTTCGGGGTGCCACACTTGTGAAAGTGTTTGGACTTATCACTCCATGATGTGGGAAACATAAGCCCCTGGTGTACTTAGCCGTACCAAAGTGTACGGATGCAACATGTCATAGATGAACATATGTATAAGAAAGAAATGCAATTATAAGCAAAAAGGTGCTGCATTCCTTATTCAAGAAAAACTGCTGTGAATGCAGAACGATACAAATGGTGCGATAGGCAAGGGACGGGGCTATTAAACATGTCCCCCTCCAGGGGTAGGCTGCGGAATGGTGTATAAAACAGATTTAATGCTCGTAATGGAGACCACCTGGATATTCGTTGTAGCCTTTCTCCTTCCCTGGCTGTTGCATCGTGAGTTCGGCAGGTCTGCTGCCGAACAGGGCCTCTGACGAACGGAGTCCTGTGGGTAAAAAAAGGAAAGAGAAAAAGAAAAAAAAGAACGACACACTTGAGAGCCCCTGGTGTGGTTAAGCCGCATTCTGGGCCTATCGTGGTCGTGCCCCTCCCCCATGCCCATGGTATCTCCAGAGCGTAATGGTGTACGCGAAGGACCTGTCTTGACATTTTGCAGGGGCTGGGGTTGGGGCCGCACTGCTACGCGTGCTCGGAACGTGCCAGGTGGTCTTGTTGTAGGTTACTCCGGGCGCGTTTAGCCGTGTCCGGTCGCTTAACGGCCGGACTCGAGAATTGCCTTAAGAGGCTGCACTGTACTTCTGCCGCGAGAGCCGCTGTATGTTCCTCCGTTCGGAGAGAGCGTTCAGTGTTTCCGTTGACCATGATGACTCCTCGAGGGCCTGGCATCTTGAGCTTGAGGTATGTGTAGTGCGGCACCGCGTTGAACTTTGCAAACGCGTTACGTCCGAGCAGAGCATGATAGCCGCTGTGGAACGGAACTATGTCGAAGATTAACTCCTCGCTTCGGAAGTTATCCGGGGATCCGAAGACCGCTTCCAGTGTAACTGAGCCTGTACAATTGGCTTCTACACCTGGTATGACGCCTTTAAAGGTCGTCTTGGTAGGTTCAATCCTTGAGGGGTCGATGCCCATTTTGCGCACTGTATCCTAATAAAGCAGGTTCAGGCTGCTGCCGCCGTCCATCAGGACTCTGGTGAGGTGAAATCCATCGACGATTGGGTCTAACACCAATGCGGCGAATCCGCCGTGACGGATGCTGGTGGGGTGGTCCCTTCGGTCAAAAGTGATTGGGCAGGAGGACCATGGATTGAACTTAGGGGCAACTGGCTCCATCGTGTATACATCTCTGAGTGCATGCTTCCGCTCCCTTTTGGGTATGTGTGTTGCGTATATCATGTTCACCGTCCGCACTTGTGGGGGGAAACCCTTCTATCCTCTATTGTTCGGCGGTCGGGTCTCTTCCTCATCATCGCTATGCAGCCCCTTGTCGTTGTTTTGGGCAATTAACTTCCCTGCCTGCTTGAATACCCAACAGTCCCTGTTGGTGTGGTTGGCTGGCTTTTCGGGGGTGCCGTGTATCTGGCACGAGCGGTCGAGTATTCGGTCCAAATTGGACGGACCCGGAGTAGTTCTTTTGAATGGATTTTTCCGCTGACTGGGTTTAGAGCCTCTGAATCCGGCATTGACTGTCGTATCCTCACTATTATCACCGTTAATGCGGCGTTTGTTTTTGTTGCGACGCGACCTGCCATTGCGGTCCTTGATATCCGGACTGCCAGAATTTTTGCTGAGGTTGTTGCTGCGTGCTAGCCAGCTGTCCTCACCCGCGCAGAAGCGGGTCATGAGTGATGTGAGGGCTGTCATGGATTTCGGCTTTTCCTGCCCAGGTGCCGGGCAAGCCACTCATCGCGGATGTTATGTTTGAAGGCCGCGAGGGCCTCCGCATCAGGACAGTCGACGATTTGGTTTTTCTTGGTTAAGAACCGTGTCCAGAATTGTCTGGCCGATTCGTCTGGCTGCTGAATTATGTGGCTTAGGTCGTCAGCGTCTGGTGGTCGCACATACGTGCCTTGGAAGTTATCGAGCAATGCGGCTTCCAGGTCTTCCCAACTCCCAATTGACTCTGCTGGCAAGCTGTTAAGCCAATGCCAGGCTGGTCCTTTAAGCTTGAGTGGGAGATATTTGATGGCGTGAAGATCATCACCGCGGGCCATGTGGATGTGAAGGAGATAATCTTCGATCCAAACCGCGGGGTCTATTGTGCCATCGTAAGATTCAATATTCACGGGTTTAAACCCTTCGGGGATTTGATGATCCATTACTTCATCTGTGAAGCATAGTGGGTGTGCGACGCCTCTGTAATGGGCGATATCACGACGGAGTTCAAAAGAGCTTTGTCTATTTTGTTCGGCCCGACCGGACTTACTGTGTCTGGCGCGACGGTTGTCGTCATGTATCATGGGGCGCCCACGCAATCCATAGATCGATCTTGATTGTCTTGCCTTATCCTCCAATATATCTCGCAAGTCCAGAGCGTTCCCCTGTGGCCTTGCGCTTTTCAAGCGATGCTGGGGTACGGTTCTAGTGGAGGGCCTAGAGGCCTCTCTCTCGCGGCCACGGGGTGGTCGGTCAGCCGTATTGTCTGCTGGTGATGCAGGTTCATATGCCTCCTCCTCTAATCGGGGGAGCAGCTTGCGTTTAGGGTAGCTTTTGGAGGGGCGTTCGAGCTCATGCTCTTCGGCCGCGAGGACTTCAGTCCATCTGTCGGCTAGCAGATCTTGATCAGCTCTAAGCTGTTGCTGCTTTTTCTTGAGGCTGTTTGCCGTGGCCATAAGCCTGCGTGTAAAACGCTCTTGCTCGACGGGATCCTCAGGCACGACGAATTCGTCGTCGTCGAGGCTTGCCTCGTCTCCGGAGGGAGGCATGTAGTCCTCTACCTCTTCTTCTGCCGTTCTCTCATGAGGGTTGGCGTCTCCGTCCTCCTGTGCTGAATCTTGCTGGAGGGGGTTGTCATCGGCACTGTCTGGGGTGTTATTATCTCCGGTGCCGGAATATCCATTCTTGCTGTGGCGGGATTTAGAGCGGCGCCGCTGACGCCGGCGCTTGGGCTGTTTCTTGGAGGGGTCATCCTCCGCTGTTCCTTCGCCATTCCCATCCTTTGGGATATCCACCATGTATATGTCATATGATGAGGTGGCTTTCCAATGCCCAGTAGGGGCTGGTTCTTGGTCGTCTCCGGCATCATCGTCCATACCGTCGATGTCTTCGGAGTCGAAGTCTAGCATGTCGGTTAGATCGTCGACAGTGGCTACTAAGTGGGTGGTGGGTGGGCTTTGAATTTCTTCGTCGTCCGCATCCCAACCGTCCTGACCGCAGTCCGGCCAGGGCTCTCCTGATAACGAGAGATACTTTAGCGAACTCATGATGTCGCCGAAAGGTGAGTGTTGAAAGATGTCCGCAGCGGTGAACTCCATGATCGGCGCCCAATCGGATTCGATTAGAGAGGGCGCGGGAGGTTCGGAGTCCGGCGAGGAGTCCGACACCTCGGAGTCACGAGCTTCATGAGGGACAAAGTCAGTGTTCCGCTCTATCATCGTAGAGGTTGCAGCCCCCGAGGCGGTGTCTAGCCACCCGTCCTCGATCTGCGCAGCCGGCTCCGAATTGAAGATCGGAGCGGACTCGAGTGCGGCCTCCAGGGTACTGTCCGTCTGCAGAGCTAAATCATGCCCATCGTGACAGTGCGGCGCGCTCGGCCGTGGCTCGAATCCATCGAAGATCAAGTCCCCGTGGATGTCAGCCGTGAAGTTCAAACTTCCAAATCTGACCTGATGTCCAGGGGCGTAGCTTTCGATCTGCTCCAGATGGCCAATCGAATTGGCCCGCAGTGCAAAGCCGCCGAATACGAAGATCTGTCCGGGGAGGAAGGTCTCACCCTGGACTGCATCGTTGTTGATGATCGAAGAAGCCATCGAGCCTATCGGTGACGACACAGAGGAACTCTCAATGAAAGCACCAATGTCGGTGTCAAAACCGGCGGATCTCGGGTAGGGGGTCCCGAACTGTGCGTTTAGGCGGATGGTAACAGGAGACAAGGGACACGATGTTTTACCCAGGTTCGGGCCCTCTTGATGGAGGTAAAACCCTACGTCCTGCTTGATTGATATTGATGATGTGGGTATTACAAGAGTAGATCTACCACGAGATCAAGGATGCTAAACCCTAGAAGCTAGCCTATGGTATGATTGTTGTTCATCCTACGGACTGAAGCCATCCGGTTTATATAGACACCGGAGAGGGCTAGGGTTACACAGAGTCGGTTACAATGGTAGGAGATCTACATATCCGTATTGCCAAGCTTGCCTTCCATGCCAAGGAAAGTCCCATCCGGACACGGGACGAAGTCTTCAATCTTGTATCTTCATAGTCTTGGAGTCCGGCCGATGATGATAGTTCGGCTATCCGGACACCCCCTAATCCAGGACTCCCTCATTGTGCATCCAACTTGCTTGCTCATGAAGACCTAGGGAGATTTGAGGAAGCCCATCGTTGGAATATACAAGCCAAGTTATATAATGAAAAATTCCCACTTGTATATGAAAGTGAAAAAATTGGAGACTCTTTATCATGAAGATCATGGTGCTACTCTAAAACACAAGTGTGGAAAAGGATAGTAACATTGTCCCTTCTCTCTTTTTCTCTCATTTTTTTCTTTGGCTTCTTTGGCCTCTTCTTTTATTTGGGCTTCTTTGGCCTCTCTTTTTTCTTTTTTCTTTATTTCCTCGCATGGTACAATGCTCTAATAGTGATGATCATCACACTTCTATTTACTTATAACTCAAAAATTTACAATTTGATACTTAGAACAAAAACATGACTCTATGTGAATGCCTCCCGCGGTGTACCAGGATGTGAAATGAATCAAGAGTGACATGTAAGAAAGAATTATGAAAGGTAGCTTTGCCACAAATACAATGTCAACTACATGATCATGCAAAGCAATATGACAATGATGAAACATGTCATGATAAACGAAATGGTGGAAAGTTGCATGGCAATATATCTCGGAATGGCTATGGAAATGCCATAATAGGTAGGTATGGTGGCTGTTTTGACGAAGGTATATGGTGGGTGTATGGTACCGGTGAAAGTTGCGCGGTACAAGAGAGGCTAGCAATGGTGGAAGGGTGAGAGTGTGTATAATCCATGGACTCAACATTAGTCATAAAGAACTCACATACTTATTGAAAAAATCTATTAGTCATCGAAACCAAGCACTACGCGTATGATCCTAGGGGAAGGGTTGGTAGGAGTTAACCATCGCGCTATCCCGACCTCCACAGAAAGGATGACAATCAAAAAATACCTCATGCTCCAACTTCGTTACATAACGGTTCACCATACGTGCATGCTATGGGAATCACAAACCTCAAAACAAGTATTTCTCAAATTCCCAATTACTCCACTAGCATGACTCTAATATCATCATCTTCATATCTCAAAACAATCATAAAGAATCAAACTTCTCATAGTATTCAATGCACTTTATATGAAAGTTTTATTATATCCCTCTTGGATGCCTATCATATTAGGACTAAATTTATAACCAAAGCAAATTACCATGCTGGTCTAAAAGACTCTCAAAATAATATAAGTGAAGCATGAGAGTTCATCAATTTCTATAAAATAAAGCCACCGCCGTGCTCTAAAAAGTTATAAGTGAAGCACTAGAGCAATATTGTCTAGCTCAAAAGATATAAGTGAAGTACATAGAGTATTCTAATAAATCACGATTCATGCGTGTCTCTCCCAAAAGGTGTGTATAGCAAGGATGATTGTGGCAAACTAAAAAGCAAAGACTCAAATCATACAAGACGCTCCAAGCAAAACACATATCATGTGGTGAATAAAAATATAGCCTCAAGTAAAGTTACCGATAGACGAAGACGAAAGAGGGGATGCCTTCCGGGGAATCCCCAAGCTTAGGCTTTTGGTTGTCCTTGAATATTACCTTGGCGTGCCTTGGGCACCCCCAAGCTTAGGCTCTTGCCACTCCTTATTCCATAGTCCATCAAATCCTTACCCAAAACTTGAAAACTTCACAACACAAAACTCAACAGAAAATCTCATAAGCTCCATTAGTATAAGAAATTAAATCACCACTTTAAGGTACTGTTGCAAACTCATTCTTTATTTATATTGGTGTAATATCTACTGTATTCCAACTTTTCCATGGTTCATACCCACCGATACTACCCATAGATTCATCAAAATAAGCAAACAACACATAGAAATCAGAATCTGTCAAAAACAGAACAGTCTGTAGTAATATGTAACTCTCGAATACTTCTGTAACTCCAAAAATTCTGAAAAATTAGGATAACCTGAGCAATTTGTGCACCAATCCATAGCAAAAAGAATCAGATCAATAGCACGTTTCAATAAAATTCTGGAAATTATTTAATGGGCGCAAAAGTTTCTGTTTTTTCAGCAGGATCAACACAACTATCATCGTATGCTATCCTAAAGGTTTAACTTGGCACAAACACTAATTAAAACACAAAACCACATCTAACTAGAGGCTAGATGAATTATTTGTTACTAAGCAGGAACAAAAAGCAAAGAACAAGTATAAAATTGGGTTGCCTCCCAACAAGCGCTATTGTTTAACGCCCTTAGCTGGGCATAAAACACGAATAGATCTAGGTATTGTCATCTTTGGTCTTTATTCTTTTGAGGGAATTATGTTCAAATCCAAGAGGTTCTTTATGTTTCTCCTCATATTCAGAAATTTTCAAATCTAAGACATCCAACTGTTTATTGCAAAGAGTAATCAACATATTCATGTGGTGGATATTCCCACTGACATTTTTGAGAGGCTCAAGGGATTTTTGCAAAGTTTTTGTCAATTCATATAGCTTCTCAAAAACTTGAGTTCCCTTGTGAGCTTCAGGTAAACACGATTGGGGAGGCGATATTCCAACTACTCCTTCTGTTAGTTCATAAGCAATATTGGGATCAATTTTGATAAAATTTCCTTTAGCAGCAAAATCCAAAAGTTGCCTATATGGCATGGTCAACCCAACATAAAAATTACGGAGTAGAATTTTAAAGTCCCCTTCATGGTGCAATTACGATAAGATTCAATCATCCTATACCAAGCATCTTTTAAATTTTCTCCTTGTTTTTGTTTGAAGTAAAGAACTACAGACTCGGGAGACAAAGGAGGTGAAAAAGAGCTAGACATGGAGAAAAGATAAGGAAGGAGAAAGCGAGCGAAAGAGGGGCAAAGAAAAGGCAAATGTTTCGAAAACAGTTTTACAAGTGGGGAAGAGGAAAATGAGAGGCGAATGGCGAATAACATAATGCAAGAGATGAGAGTTTATGATGGGTACTTGGTATGCCTTGACTTGGCGTAGCTCTCCCCGGCAACAACATGTGAAATTCTTCCTGCTACCTCTTGAGCTTGCGTTGGTTTTTCCCTTGAAGAGGAAAGGGTGATGCAGCAAAGTAGAGTAAGTATTTTCCTCAGTTTGAGAACAAGGTATCAATCCAGTAGGAGACAATGCACAAGTCACCGAATATCTGCACAAACAATCAAATAAACTTGCACCCAACGTGTTAAAGGGGTTGTCAATCCCTTCACAGTTACTTGCAGAAGTGAGATCTGATAGAGATAGATAAACGGTAAAGTAAATATTTTTGGTAGTTTTGGTTTATAGATTGGAAAGTAAAAGATTGCAAAATAGTAGATCGAAAACTAATATGATGGAAAAGAGACTTTATATGATGGAAAAGAGACCTGGGGGGCATAGGTTTCACTAGTGGCTTCTCTCAAGATAGCAAATAATATGGTGGGTGAACAAATTACTGCCGAGCAATTGATAGAAGAGCGCATAATTATGATGATATCTAAGGCATTGATCATGAACATAGGCATCATGTTCGTGTCTGTAAGTGCATCTAGTGCCACCCCTAGTTGGTTTTGGAGTATTTATGACAAAGTTGGTTGAGGGACTAATGCGTTTGTGAGAATTGCAGGATAACGCAGGAAGTGTCCCTCATTGATTCGGTTTACCTACCGGAGATGACCCCTAAAAATGTATGAAGACATTGAAGACAATGGTGGTGTGTGAAGATATTCACATTGAAGACTATGACATGAGAAGACATTGAGTGAAGACTATGGAGCGCGAAGACTGAGTTGTTTTGTTGCTTCCTTTTCTTCTTTGTTGAGTCATAGGAACCACCGTACTGTTAAGTGGGGTCCAAGTGAACAAAGTCAGAGTGACTGAAGTGATGCTCAACCCAAATCCTATGTCTTCGAGCGAAGACAATGAGAGCAAATCTTATCCAAAGCTGGATGAGTCAGCTTTGCTTGTAGCCCAAGTAAAGTTGCCGTGTGTGTTTGAAATCTGACCGTTGGAACACGTGTCAGTTCCTTAGTGACCAAGGGTCATTTCGGACATATCGGGTCGGGTTGCCTTGTGGCTATAAATAGCCCACCCCCTACACCATAAATTGGTGGCTGCTCAGAGTTAGTTTACGGCTTTTGTCGTTTTGAGAGCAACCCACCTCGAAGCCTTTGAGAGAGAAATCCTTGCGAGGACAAAGCCCAAACACCCAGAGCCAAAGAGTGTTAGGCATCACTGAAGTCTTTCTGTCTGTGTGACCTGAAGACTTATTACACTTGAGGACTGTGTATCCTCCAGCCGGTTAGGCGTCGCGTTCTGAGCATCCAAGAGTCATTGTGAATCGCCGGTGAACAAAGTCTGTGAAGGTTCGGAAGTCTACCTTGAAGACTTACCAGAGTGATTGGGCGAGGACTGTGTGTCCTTAGCTCAAGGGGAATAAGGTGAAGACGCGGTCTTCTGAGTTGAATCTCAGCCTCCCTAACTAGACGTACAGTTGTCACAACAACTGGAACTGGTCCAACAAATCCTGTGTCTTCAACAAGTGACTGGTTCTATCCTTTCCCTCCCTTTACTTTGAATTTGTCTTCGTGAAGTCATTGCCTAATTGTCTTATCTGTTTGACTTCATTGCTTGACTACTATTGTTGATTGGCTTCATACTATCTTCCATCCTGATCCTTACTACCTAGCTGCTATTAGTCTTTGTAGTTTCACATCATTGCATACTTGACTATGGCTTGCTTGTTGTAGTTTATCTTCCGCTGCATATCAATTAGGTCATTTCTATTGCTTGTCTTCGAAACTTCCACGTTTTGAAGACTTTGATAAAAATCGGCTATTCACCCCCCCTCTAGTCGATAAATAGCACTTTCAATTGGTATCAGAGCAAGGTACTCCCTTGTTCTGTGTGATTCGGTTTAACCACCTGGAGTTTAGCTATGTCGACTGCAGGATTGAGGAACATATCTTGCCCCACTTTTGACAGTCATGAGTATCCTCGGTGGAAGGCCATGATGAAGAAGCGACTCATGGCCATGAATAGCAAACTGTGGACCGTCACTGAGATCGGTCTTACCGATCTATGCAAGATGGCAGAGGCTGATGACATTCGTAAGTACACTCTACTGAACCTCACAGCGAAGGATGTCATCTGCTCCTGTCTGTCCCGAAATCAGTTCAGGAACATCATGCACCTCAATCACACGAAGCTAATCTGGGACCGGCTTTCTGAGGTCTATGAAGGTCATCTTAATCGTCATGATCCTTGGCTTGATGATTACAAAGTGTCTCTTAAAGAGATGACCTTTCCACCTTAATCGTCTTCATCTTCACCATGCCTCATGGCAGGGGGTGCCAAGGTAACTGAATGCTACCTCTCTGAATCTAGTGATGACGAATCAGGTGATAAATTTGGCCCCAGCTATGTCAAACTTGCTTCCCTTGCCACTGAACAACAAAGAGCTTTGGAAAAGGTTCAAAACATGCTTTGTAAGAGCGATGATATGTTGGGCGAAGAAATGGATCTTCTTCAAAGACTTCATTCCAAGTTTGACGCCCTTCAAGATCAACATAATGCTCTCTTGTCTGATCATGAGAAGCTTTCTTCTGAATGTCTTCAAAGAAAGCAAGATCTTGAAAAGATAAGAGTGGATTATGGAGATCTTCTGAAGGAGCGCGATTCATTACTTGCTCAACAAATCAGCGTTACACATGATGGATTTGAACCACCATGTCTCAAATGCATTGAGCATGATAACGCTACCTTTGTTGCTGAATGTTCCACTGCTGCTAGTGTTGCTTTGTCTTCAACCACTGATGTGGTAACTAACCCCTCTGCTGAGGATACCACTACTATTGCTGATGAAAATGCTAGGTTGAAGACATTGCTTGAAACAGGGATGTATAAAAGTCTGAAAGGACATCAGACACTTTGCGATGTCCTCAAAAAGCAGATTCTAAACCGAAACCCTAGGAAAGAGGGTGTTAGGTTCGAGAGGAAAATGAAAGTTGATGGCTCCTACTGGAAGCCTGAGCAGTATCCCAAAACCACATGGGTTGCTGCAAAGGAACCTTCAGTGGATCCGTCCACCTTATCTGGCTTTACCTGTGCTAATCCTATTATCATTGATGAATCCTTTGATGCAAACTATAAACTGTTCAAAAATCAGAATAGTGAAGTGTTTGCCAGGTATATTGGTACTAACTGCAGGAATGGACCGCCAATGAAGAAGATCTGGGTCCCCAAAAGCTGTCTTGAGAATCTTCCTGTGAATGTTGTCATGACACCACCAAGGAAGAAGACAAACCCCAGACCAAAGGCGTGACATGGTCCAACAGCTTCATACGGAAACAAGACTCACCTGAGTCACCCTAATGCCAATGTTTTGCAGGGAAATTGTACTCAAACTTATGAATATGAGCGTGTGTCTTCAAATCACTATGTCCATAGGACTAAGAACTTTTCTGCTTATTCATATGAGTATCATTCATCTCCTGCAAGGCTATTTGCTAGGGCTCCAAAGCCGAAATTCTCAGATGCTGCACTTAGACTCATTGCTTCTAAGCCACCCCTGAAGATGTGGGTGGTGAAGAAGAACTAACTCTCTTTTGCAGAATATGGTCTCCAGCCAGCAATCAAAGGCGTCCGATACTATTGCTGGGGACCTAAAACACGATAAGGGATGCATGATAAAATGATCTTACCATATATTTTACATGTGAATCGCTTACCAGTCATACTATGAGTTCTAACCTTATGCTAAAGCTGTGATAATCCTTGTGTGCATCAAATGCTTATGCTTCACAACATACTATGTGAAGCCTATCCTCCTAACTGCACTGTAGGGTATGACTCCTTGTGCTTCAGAGTGGATTATGGACAGCAGATGCACTAATCATATGACTGGCGATCGAAGCCTTCTCATGGACTCAACCTTACGTCCATCTGACAAGAGTCACATCACATTTGCTGACACTGGTAAAAGCAAAGTATTGGGTTTAGGTAGAGTTGCAATCTCAAAGGATCAACACATGGATAAAGTGATGCTTGTTGAATCCCTTGGGTTCAACTTAATGTCTGTCTCAATGCTTTGTGACTTAAACATGATTGTGCTCTTCGAAAAATATCGTTGCCTTGTACTAATGGAATCTGACAAGTATCTAGTCTTTGAAGGGTATAGGAAAGATGATCTATACATGGTAGATTTCTCAGCAGGTCCATAGCTTGCCGTATGTCTTCTTGCAAAAGCTTCAGAATGCTGGCTCTGGCATCGGAGGCTAGGGCATGCTGGCATGAGAAACTTACACACACTCGTCAAGAAGAAGCATGTCATAGGCATTGGCGGTGTCAAGTTCAAAAAGGATCATTTGTGTGGTGCCTGCGAAGCTGGAAAGATGACTAGGGCCAAGCACCCCTCGAAGACAATCATGACGACATCTCAACCCTTCGAGCTGTTACACATGGACTTATTTGGCCCCACTCACTACTCTACCCTCACAACGACAGCCTGTCTCTATGGCTTCGTCATTGTTGATGACTACTCAAGATATACATGGGTGCACATAATTCTCTACAAGACAGAAGTGCAAGATGTCTTCAGACGCTTCGCAAATCGAGCCATGAACAATTATGGCGTCAAGATCAAGCATATCAGAAGTGACAACGGCACTGAGTTCAAGAACACCGGGCTTGATCTTTATCTGGACACAATGAGAATCACTCATGAGTTCTCTGCTCCATACACACCTCAGCAAAATGGCATTGTAGAGCGCAAGAATAGAACCCTCATTGAGATGGCTCGAACAATGCTCGACGAGTACAAGACACCAAGAAAGTTCTGGCCTGAAGCTATTGACACAGCTTGTCACATCATCAACCGTGTCTACATCCATAAGCTTCTGAACAAAAAATCCTATGAGCTCCTTACTAGCAAGAAGCCAAATGTCAGTTACTTCAGAGTATTTGGTGCTAGGTGCTGGATCAAGGATCCCCATCACAAGTCAAAATTTGAACCTAAAGCTCACGAAGGCTTCATGCTCGACTACGGAAAGGACTCGCACTCTTACAGAGTCTTCAACCTCCATCACTATAAAATCATTGAAACTGTGGACGTGCGATTTGATGAAACCAATGGTTCACAACGAGAGCTCCTACCAAGCACACTAGATGAAGCTCCTTCCAGCAAATCTATCAAGCTGATGGGAACTGGTGAAATCATGCCTTCTAAAGCACAGCCTGAAGAGGAACTTATCATTTCTGCACCAAACCAACCTGAAGACAATGCTCAGATTGAAGACAATCCTCCCAATGATGACAATGATCAGAATGAGCAAGGTCTTCGTCCAGTTCATCCTCGTGTTGCAAATGAAGTACAAATTGAGAAGATAATTGATAGCATCAATGCACCTGGTCCACTTACTCACTCAAGATCAACACAGTTAGCAAATTTTTGTGGGCATTTTTCATTTGTGTCAATATCAGAACCCAAGAAAGTTGCTGAAGCCTTTATGGAACCTGAATGGATTCAAGCCATGCAAGAAGAACTTCAACAGTTCAAGCTGAATAATGTTTGGGAACTTGTCAAGCGCCCTGACCCTCGCAAGCATAACATTATTGGCACAAAATGGATATATCGGAACAAGCAAGATGAGCATGGTCAAGTCGTTAGAAACAAAGCATGTCTTGTGGCTCAAGGATATACTCAAGTTGAAGGAATTGACTTCGATGAAACATTTGCTCCTGTAGCAAGGCTTGAAGCTATTCGCATACTGCTAGCCTATGCTAATCACCAAAACATCTTGCTATATCAAATGGATGTGAAGAGTGCATTCCTCAACGGCAAAATTGAAGAAGAAGTATACGTTGCTCAACCACCTGGCTTTGAAGATCCAAAACATCCTGATATGGTGTACAAACTAAACAAAGCACTGTATGGCCTCAAACAAGCTCCTCGCGCTTGGTATGATACGATCAAAGACTTCCTGAAGAGCAAAGGCTTCAAACCTGGATCCCTCGATCCCACACTCTTCACGAAGACATATGATGGTGAACTGTTTGTATGCCAAATATATGTGGATGACATTATCTTCGGCTGCACCAACCAGAAGTATAGTGATGAGTTTGGATACATGATGCAAGAGCAATATCAGATGTCCATGATGGGTGAGCTGAAGTTCTTCCTTGGTCTTCAAATTCGTCAGCAAAGGAATGGCATCTTCATATCTCAAGAAAAATATCTCAAAGACTGTCTGAAGAAGTTTGGAATGCAAGATTATAAAGGTTACATGACACCAATGCCAGCCAAACACCATCTTGGTCCCGACGACAATGGTAAAGAGTTCGATCAAAAGGTATACCGCTCCATGATTGGTTCTTTACTTTACCTATGTGCATCTAGGCCAGATATCATGCTTAGTGTTTGCATGTGTGCTCGATTCCAAGCGGCACCAAAGGAATCGCATCACTTAGCTGTGAGGCGAATTCTTCGATATTTGGCTTACACCCCAACACTCGGATTATGGTATCCAAAGGGCTCAAAATTTGATCTGGTTGGATTCTCGGATGCTGATTATGCTGGTGAAAAGGTGGATCGCAAGTCTACATCAGGCACATGTCACTTTCTGGGATGATCACTTGTCTGTTGGTCTTCAAAGAAGCAAAACTGTGTATCACTCTCAACTGCTGAATCTGAATACATTGCTGCTGGATCTTGTTGTGCTCAGCTTCTGTGGATGAAGCAAACTCTCAAGGACTATGGCGTCAATCTGAAACAAGTACCTCTCTTCTGCGACAATGAAAGCACCATCAAGATTGCCAACAATCCAGTTCAGCACTCGAAGACAAAGCACATTGAAATTCGTCATCACTTCCTCAGAGATCATGTCATGAAGAAAGATATTGACATCATTCATGTGAACACTGAAGAGCAACTGGCAGATATCTTCACAAAGCCCTTGGATGAGAAAAGGTTTTGCAAGTTACGGTGTGAGATAAATATCTTGGAATCCTCAAATGTCCTGTGATCAGGCACACATCCTAACACTTATGCATGTTGATGACTTAGATGTGCAACACACGAAGTAAAGTATATCTTCAATCAATGAAGACTTACATTCTGAGTGTGAATACATTAATGTGGAATTTGACTTTGGAGTGCCACGATAATTGTGCGCCGTGTCTGGGTCTAATACTTCCTATACGGTGGGTAACGCCACCACCAAATTTCTTGGTTTGAACTGTTTCACTCATGGCGTTATTCTTGAATATCTTCGCATTTGATTTGACTTCAAAATTTCAACTAATCTTCATGATTCACTTTACTATGTTGATTTGATTGCTTTCTCATATATATATATACTAGTATTCTGTCCTCTACAGCATTCACTTATAAGCTATGTCTTCATTGGTGAATCTTTTGAACTAAGTGAATGTGATCGGACCCTAATCTCTCTATGCATTCTATCTCAAATTCTATCTGTCCAAATCATATGCATTCTATTGAAACTGTCAAAATGTCTTCTCTGCATCCTTGTCAGCAGAAGACACAGAGACAAACATTAAGTCTGTTTTAAATGATTCATTCTTATTGGTTGATATCCAGAGAAGCCGGAACAACCATCCGACAAACGTGGCGGGCGTGGGAACGTGGGACAACTCTGAGTATGTTGCATGCTAGCCATGTGTCCCTCAGATGTGAACAGGCAGGAGCACCTGCGTAATTGCGCTATGCCGCACACCTTCTTATAAATACGTGCCCCCTGTGGTCAAGAAAACCTTCTTCCACCTCTCCACCTCATCAAAACCCTAGCGCCACCGCTAGCTCTCGACGACGCTGGCGACGAAGCGCTTAGCTGCCGTGACTTCTCCGACGCCGTCCTCACGCCGGCCGCGGGCATCGTCCTCTCCGCCGCCGCCGTAGGTGTCCTCCGTCGCCAAGTTAGGGCACGGTGGATTGAACTACTCGGTCTCCTATTCATCCCATCTAGCAGTTCTTCGTGTGGTAAATATAACTCTATTTTTACCACCTTTTTGATCCTCAATGATTCATCCTATTTACCAAAATTGGTTTCTATCTATACAAAAATAGATCTATTCTGTCTGCATCTCATACTGCCTAGTATATTCACTTAAGCTTCATGTTAGTTAGATTCCTCACTTGTACTTATTCACGGATTCATACAAATATGGAACCAACTCTCAACGTATAAGTGAATGTCTTCGCAACATGAGGTCAATGTCTTCAAACTGATTTATCTTCAAAATCTTCTGAGAATGCATATGACCTCCTCCCCTTCCCTCGCATCTCTAATGCTGTCACAGGTACATGTCCATGGGAGAATCCCTAGGTTCTCATAGTCTGCATTCGTTTGCAGAATTCTTACAGCAACACATTAACTCTCCTGAAGCCAGTTCCTGTCTGACCAGCAAGCGAAAACCTTTGAAGCCCTTGAACATATTGAAACCATTCAGTTTGAAGTTCATGGCTGCAGAGAAATCAGTAAGGAAGGGTGGCAGACAGCGTCGAGGAGGAACATCAAAAGATTTGCCTGATGACCTTGCAGAACTTTACAAGACAGATCCTGAAGAGGATTATAATCAGCGCAAGACACGAATCCAATGGATTCGACGCTATTGGGCTGAACAATGGTTCAAGTACAAGTTCGTGACCCAGGAGTATGCTGAGAAGAATGCTATCAAGAGTCCTTGGGGTGATATTCTCTATCGAGGCCTTCCCCCCAAGAACAAAGCTGAAGCTATTGCACAAGAATTCTATCCTTGTATGGTCCGTGGACCACAGCCCGAAGATGCCGACCCATCATCATTGCTCTGGTGTCGTGACGACAATCTCTTCAAGTGCAACTTCCAGTATGCAAAGGCATCGGCAAAGGAAAACAAGAAGTCATGGGGATTAGACTTCAATCCTGGTCCCTCTGCTCCCCGTGATGACGGCACACGTGAAGCGGAAGAAAATGAAATCGGCCCCTTTTCAAACCTTGATAGCCTCATCTCATACATCTTGGTACAAGGAGCCAAAGTGGATCATTCTGATAATGATGCTGACACTGATGAAGCCCCAGCTCCTCCTCCAAAGCCGCAAAAGCTAAAGAAGACTAAGGCTTCAACATCAGCTGTTCCTCCAAAAGCTTCACGTGCGAAGCCACTGGCCACTGCACCTCCTGAAGACAGTGTGCAGTCTGAAGATCTATCATGCATCTCCAAGAAGACGGAGAAGAAAAAGGAAATCATCAAGAGTACTGATCAGACATTGACTCCTGCTGCCATTCTGCGTGAAGAGCACATTGATCTGTCCAGCGATGACGATCTTGCAGATGATGCTCTTGAGAAACTGATCAAGAGCAAGGAAGAAGCAGAGATCTTCAACAATTTGCCTCTCTTTGATGTGGCAATTATCCATACCTTCATTGATGAATGGTTTGATACCCCAAATCTCAGCTTTGATGATCTGCAACTTCCAATTGGCCTCAGCGTTGCCTTCAATGGCGCCATTGCTTCTGAGCTAGCTCTTGCTCAACACATTGTTGAACTGAAGCACAAGATCGACTATGAAAAAGCTCAGTTCAAGAAGCATGTGGCCAATCTCAGTGTGCAAGATGTCAAGAACTTCAAGATCATGCTACACGAGCTCAAAGAAGCCTTTCACAAGAAGCGTGAAGAAGCTAGAGGCTCTTGTGAGCGCATGAAGAATCTGGCTGACAAGTGTGTGCTTGCCTACAATGAGGCTGAGAAGCGCAAGGCTCTTGGTCGTCCTGGCATTGACCCCAGAATGGCTGCAAAGAAGAAGAAACAATCAACTGTCCAATTTGCACCGTCGAGGCAAGATGAACCTCGCATAGTCTTCCCAAGCAGCATGACTGGCTCGAAGCCAAAGGCCATGTCAACCGCTTCAGAACTGAAGAAGACGAGGGCTGCTGAGGCTGAAGCCAGAAAAAGGAAAACCACGGAAGCCTCTGATGCAGCTCCCTCCAAGAAGAAGCGCAAAACCAAGAAGAATCGGGCTGCTCCCACAGAGCCCCTTGTTGTTGAACCCATCTCAGTGGTTCGTCCTGCATCTGCAACCCAAGAACTACGAATGATTGTTCATGAGCCTGCTTCCACAAAGGCTCATGAAGCTGAAGAGATTCCAGCAGTTGATCCCATCACTGCTGAAGACATTGGTCACCATGACAATGTTGAAGATGATGAAGTTCTTCCTCAGATTGAACACAATGTGGTATCATTTCCTGTTCTTACGAACAGCGAAATCATCAGCATTGGTTTTCCTCTGACGCCAATTGCTCAGGATGCATCATGGGCTGATCGCCCGCAACAACAAGACTCCCCCAGTACTCCCCAACAACCACAAGTCACACCATCTGTGCAAGTTGAAGAGGATGAGGCCCAGCCAACTCCATCTCCAAGAGTGTCGCCTGTATTACAAAGGCTTCGCAAAGGACCAAGGCCTCAAGTACCTCTTCCGAGCATTCTAGAAGGAGAAGTGCACCACAAATCTGTTGCACGTCAAGTGTTTTCAGAAGCCACTCCAACTGTGAATGTCTCCGTGTCTGATGCCCAAGCTGCTGAAGACAATCCGGCTACATCAGCCGATGACTAACATCAAGAAGAACGTGTCCCTACTCCCCCCGAAACTGAAGAAGCTATTCCTGAAGTGAACGTGTCTGTGCCAAACCCTCCAGCTCATCAAGTGGAGGTTGAAAATGTTGAGGCTGCCACCACCAACACGAATGAAGTCAATGACTTAGTCATGGCTGAAGCTAATGTGGAGCCTGCACCAAGCAACACGCCAGAAGTCAATGCTGCAACTGCTCCTGAAGCTTATGTTGTGCAGCCTGAAGCCACTGTTGCTGCCACTGCTCCTGTTCCGCCACCAAGGCCCTATACAATTGAGCAAGCATACAACCATGGCGAGCTAATCACAGTAAGATGGCCTGTTCTGGTCCCTCCGCCTAATGTCTCTGGTCCTCAGTTTGACTATCACATTGAGCATAGGCCTCAGGTCCAAAAACCAAAGCCAAGACTGCCAAGGTTTCCAGGTACTGCCACATCTGTCGGGTCCTTCAATGCAAACGGCTTCAAAAGCCACAACACCTTCTTTGACAGCTCAAAGAATCCCTACACAAGGCCAAGAATATCATCTGATCGCTTTTGGAGCCATCAGCAACGAAGCTATTACTCCTGCGTTCTGTATGGTCAAGGGCACATTTTCCCTCATATGCACCTCGACACTAAAGCCATTGCTGGACTGCCATGCTTAGAAGAAGCACTTGACTGCTTTCGTGATGCTGGTCTGCTCAGCTTTGTGACAGACAAAGAACATTGGAATGAAGAACTTTTGCTTCAATTCTATGCTACCCTCCACATTCGCGGATATAACAGAGATACAAAGACATGGGTTCTCGAGTGGATGACCGGAAATGTTCATCATGAAGCCAAAGCTCTTGACATCATTGAGCTTACAGGCCTATCCACTCTAGGAGAACTGTATGAACCTGGTTGTCAAAACCACCGCAATGCACTGGAAAGCATCTTCCATAAGCCAGAACCAAACATGAGCCAGATGTTGAGCATGATGAAGCATTTGCCACATGACGCTGAATATCCAAAGGAGTTCTTTGTTGATGACCTTGAGTATCTGCCGCGCACCATATATCATATCATCAGGCGGACTCTGTGGCCAATCAAAGGACATTCATCAGCTGCAAAACTTGAAGGAGCCATGAAGACATTGGTCTTTTACATCCTCAATGGCATCAACTTCAATGCACAAGATTTCTTCCTTTGGCAACTGGCTGCGTCTGGATCTGACCTGTTTGGCCTGACATTCTATGCTCCATGGGTCATGCGCCTCATCAAGCTACACTCTGTTGTCAACTATCAGCCCTCTACTCGCAATCATGTGATCTTTCTACCAGAGGTTGATATGTCAGTTGAAGCCATATACCCTGAGCCTGCCAAGAAGCCTCTTAGTCTTCAAAATGCTGAACACCAAAGCTTCACTCAGCCTATCGAAGGAGTCCAAGCTGCAACTCGTGTCTATCCGATGGCTGGAAACACTCGTCCGCCTCATCGTGCACCAACTGAAGCTACTGAGAGCACAATTGCTCAAAGGCCAAAGAAGCGCTCTCGGGTCCTCAATGACCGAGAAATTCTTGTGGCACTGCATCAGAAACAAGATAAGCATCATTTTTGGCTCAAGCGTCAGATGCAAAGCCTCTTGGTGGATGTAAATTGCATTTGAAACCTTGCCACCAAGAATGCATTTGTCACTCACGAAACTTGTCAGCGATCATGGAAGAGTTTGACCCTGCTCAGTGTTGAAGCAGATCTTCACGACGATGGCTTCACTAAGAGATTCAAGTTTGACTCCACTCCTCCACGAAATGTTGTCCTACGTAGAACTCCATCTCTTGAAGACTCTGACTATTCTTCCTCCGCGACAACTATGAATGCCAATGTGATCGATGATGAAGATGATGCAACTTCACCGCCTCCTACTTCTGCACGCATCGACACTGCACCAAGTTCGTCTGCACCGCCAACCAACAACGACAACCCTGTAGCTTCACCTACTCCTTAGGAGGACGAGTAGATGCTCTATGTCTTCAAACCTTTTTGGTCATTACTGACAAAAGGGGGAGAAGCATATGAGTTTGATAGTCTTCAAGCGGGTTCATAAGGGCGGTTGCTTTATATTTTTTCCTAGTGCTTACAACTCTTGCTTTTGATACACTTCGTTCTTTGAGTTGTAACACTTAAACTCGATGGTCGTCTGCTACTTATTTGCTTTTCCACGTGCGATGATAACTTTCGCACACATCCATTTTTCATTATGCATGTCATTCTCTCAAGCTATATTATTTCATGCATGATGAATTATCTTCATAAGTTAAAGAGGATCTCCACAAGTACAACCTGCCATGTGCATTTGCATTCCAAAAGCAAATTATTCACATGCACATCTTCAGGGGGAGCCCTTGCCACTTATGAAGACAATACGCTATCCTTTACAATTTCACATACTTCTTTCCCGTTGAAAACTTCAACCAGTTTGTCATCAATCACCAAAAAGGGGGAGATTGTAAGTGCATCTAGTGCCACCCCTAGTTGGTTTTGGAGTATTGACGACAAAGTTGGTTGAGGGACTAATGCGTTTGTGAGAATTGCAGGATAACGCAGGAAGTGGCCCTCATTGATTTGGTTTACCTACCGGAGATGACCCCTAAAAATGTATGAAGACATTGAAGACAATGGTGGTGTGTGAAGATATTCACATTGAAGACTATGACATGAGAAGACATTGAGTGAAGACTATGGAGCGCGAAGACTGAGTTGTTTCGTTGCTTCCTTTTCTTCTTTGTTGAGTCATAGGAACCACCGTACTGTTAAGTGGGGTCCAAGTGAACAAAGTCAGAGTGACTGAAGTGATGCTCAACCCAAATCCTATGTCTTCAAGCGAAGACAATGAGAGAAAATCTTATCTAGAGCTGGATGAGTCAGCTTTGCTTGTAGCCCAAGTAAAGTTGCCGTGTGTGTTTGAAATCTGACCGTTGGAACACGTGTCAGTTCCTTAGTGACCCAGGGTCATTTCAGACATATCAGGTCGGGTTGCCTTGTGGCTATAAATAGCCCACCCCCTACACCATAAATTGGTGGCTGCTCAGAGTTAGTTTACAACTTTTGTCGTTTTGAGAGCAACCCACCTTGAAGCCTTTGAGAGAGAAATCCTTGCGAGGACAAAGCCCAAACACCCAGAGCCAAAGAGTGTTAGGCATCACTGAAGTCTTTCTGTCTGTGTGACCTGAAGACTTATTACACTTGAGGACTATGTATCCTCCAGCCAGTTAGGCGTCGCGTTCTGAGCATCCAAGAGTCATTGTGGATCGCCGGTGAACGAAGTCTGTGAAGGTTCGGAAGTCTACCTTGAAGACTTACCAGAGTGATTGGGCGAGGACTGTGTGTCCTTAGCTCAAGGGGAATAAGGTGAAGACGCGGTCTTATGAGTTGAATCTCAGCCTCCCTAACCAGACGTACAGTTGTCACAGCAACTGGAACTGGTCCAACAAATCCTGTGTCTTCAACAAGTGACTAGTTCTATCCTTTCCCTCCCTTTACTTTGAATTTGTCTTCGTGAAGTCATTGCCTAATTGTCTTATCTGTTTGACTTCATTGCTTGACTACTATTGTTGATTGGCTTCATACTATCTTCCATCCCGATCCTTACTACCTAGCTGCCATTAGTCTTTGTAGTTTCACATTATTGCATACTTGACTATGGCTTGCTTGTTGTAGTTTATCTTTCGCTGCATATCAATTAGGTCATTTCTATTGCTTGTCTTTGAAACTTCCACGTTTTGAAGACTTTGATGAAAATCGCCTATTCACCCCCCCTCTAGTCGATAACTAGCACTTTCAGTGTCAAGTAGACCGACTCCTGCCTGCATCTACTAGTATCACTCCACACATCGACCGCTATCCAGCATGCATCTAGAGTATTAAGTTCATAAAGAATGGAGTACCGCATTAAGTAAGATGATATGATGTATAGGAATTAACTGAAGCAATATGATGAAACCCCATCTTTTTATCCTTGATGGCAATGATACAATACGTACCTTGCTGCCCCTACTGTCATTGGCAAAGGACACTTCAAGATTGAACCCAAAGCTAAGCACTTCTCCCATTGCAAGAAAAACCAATCTAGCAGGCCAAACTAAACCGATAATTCGAAGAGACTTGCAAAGATATCAAATCATGCATAAAAGAATTCAGAGAAGATTCAAATAATATTCATAGATAATCTGATCATAAATCCACAATACATCGGATCTCGGCAAACACACCGCAAAAAAGTATTACATCGAATAGATCTCCAAGAACATCGAGGAGAAGAATGTATTGAGAATCAAAGAGAGAAGAAGCCATCTAGATACTAGCTATGAATCCATAGGTCTGTGGTAAACTACTGACGCTTCATCGGAAGGGCAATGGTGTTGATGTAGAAGCCCTCCATGATCGAATCCCCCTCTGACAGGATGCCAGAAAAGGTACCTAGATGGGATCTCATGGGTACAGAAGGTTTCGGCGGTGGAAAAGTGTTTTCGTGGCTCCCCCTTTTGGTTTTCGGGTATAAGAGTATATATGGGCGAAAGAATTAGGTCAGGAGACCCATGAGGGGCCCACAAGACAGGGGGCACACCCTCCACCCTTGTGGCCGCCTCGAGGCTCCTCCGACTTCATCTCCAAGTCTCCTGGTTTGCTTCTGGTCCGAGAAAGATTATCGCGAAAGGTTTATTCCATTTGGACTCCGTCTGGTATTCCTTTTTTGCCAAACTCAAAAGCAGGCAAATAATAGAAACTGGCACTGGCCTCTAGGTTAATAGGTTAGTCCCAAAAATAATATAAAATAGCATATTAATGCATATAAAACATCCAAAATAGATAATATAATGGCATGGAACAATAAAAAATTATAGATACATTGGAGACGTATCATCCAGCATGGCATGCATGGTGAACTGTTGCCCGTCGTCGGCAGTCGCTCGGAATGCCATTGGAGCCACGCATGATACCCTCTAAGAATTGGTCATGGTGGGCATGCTTCTTGTAATGGTGGGGCGTGATCGAAAGGTTGAAGAGACGCAAGGGTTAAATGGCCGCTGTAATGGGGGCCGACCGGCCTGTAATTGTCACGTCTTGTCACCGCGTTCATAGTGGAGGATTCTAGTGCATGCTTGACAGCACCGCACCGCGTGCGTTTCATTTGACCACGTGTGGGCTCGAAGAGGCGCCAAATGTATCATCGGTGAGCTTGTTCTCCCGCTACCACGCAGTTTACCATGCAAGCTTCTCGCCCGGCTAGTTTGGCCATGCGTCGGCTAGAAGAGGGACAAATCGTGGGCGTTTATTGGCAAAATGTTTTGTAAAATGAAGTGTGTGGAATGACTTCGGTCATAAGTTTACCCATGGGTGATGAGGTCAAAGTTACACAAAAGGGTGATGATGGATACTTGAGTGCAATAATTAATGTTGCGCTCTACAGGGCACACGGTTGAAGAAACCAACCATGTGCAATAATGTCAAAGATCGCAGTCGAGTTAGCTGTACAGATCGTGTGCTATGAGATCAACAAGGTAAACAAATTCAAGAATGGTTAATAAAATCTAACTCCATTGCATATTAAGGTCAAAATAGTGCTACCAATTTACGAGTCTCATACGATGCCATTTCAACGGTTGTACCACAAAAGCTCGAAATATTACAAGGTTCAAATTCTAGAGTTATATGGCTCAAATTCGAAGATTACAAGGTTTAAACTGATATTAGAAACTAAATTCAGCTCATCAGCTACAAAAGCTCGCGCTAATCCGCTGAACATGGATATCAGAGAGGTTCAAACTAATATTACCACTTGTAAGTCTGGTTTCGAAACCTCATAATTATTTTTTGCAAAGGGGCCAACCACTGAGAAGTCATGTATGGGGTTGACACGATGACTTCTAGTTACTCTGTCATCTGAAGTTCCAAAATGAAATTCGGCATTTTTGGAGCCTATTCCATTCTGCCGCAGCCGCCAGCGCTGATCAACAAACCATTCATTTTTGCGAAATAAATGTAGGGCAAACCTCATTACCTTCAGCACCCTTGCTCTAACAACAAATAACCTAGCGAATATAATCTTCGTTAAGGTCCCTCGGTAGGAGTTCAATGTAATTTCTGAGAGATGCAGATCTAGGCATTCGATGTGGTTGTTATATTGTATCACATTATCCACCACCGGACCTAATCTTATCTATAAAAGAAGAAACCGTGTTAGTGCCTACATGCAGTTTTGAACACTACTACAAGTCTATTTGGTTTGCAGGATATGTAAAATGCACTAACATGCTGAAAGTATCAAGAAGAGGTGTCTAGGGGGGGGGGGTGATTAGACCCACAACAAGTAAAGGTAGCAGTTTTGAAGTTTTTCAAGTTGAGGTTGGAGATTAGCGCCATTTCAAACATTCACAATACATATCAAGCAAGCATGGCAAGAGTATATAAGTGATAACCCACAAGTATAGGGGATCACAACAGTTTTTGAGGTAGAGTATTCAACCCAAATTTATTGATTCGACACAAGGGGAGCCAAAGAATATTCTCAAGTATTAGCAACTGAGTTGTCAAGTCAACCACACCTGAAAGACTTAATATCTCCAGCAAAGTAGTTAGTAGCAAGGTAGTATGGAAGTAACTATAATGGTGGCAAAAGTAACAATAGCAGTTTTGTAGCAATCATAATAGTAGCAACGGAGAAGTAACTTAGCAAAGATCAATATGAAACGAGCTCATGGGCAATGGATCAATGATGGATAATTATGTAGGATGGCATTCATCATGCAACAGTTATAACATAGGGTGACACAGAACTAGCTCCAGTTCATCAATATAATGTAGGCATGTATTCGGAATATAGTCATACGTGCTTATGGAAAAGAACTTGCATGACATCTTTTGTCCTACCCTCCCGTGGCAACGGGGTCCTAATGGAAACTAAGGGATATTAAGGCCTCCTTTTAATAGAGAACCGGACCAAAACATTAGCACTTAGTGAATATATGAACTCCTCAAACTACGGTCATCACCGGGAAGTGTCCTGACTATTATCACTCTGGGGTTTGCCGGATCATAACACGTAGTAGGTGACTATAACTTGCAAGATAGGATCAAGAACACTCATATATTCATGAAAACATAATAGGTTCAGATCTGAAATCATGGCACTCGGGCCCTAGTGACAAGCATTAAGCATGGCAAAGTCATAGCCACATCAATCTTAGAACATAAGGGATACTAGGGATCAAACCCTAACAAAACTAACTCGATTATATGGTAAATCTCATCCAACGCATCACCGTCCACCAGGCCTACGATGGGATTACTCACTCACGGCAGTGAGCATCATGAAATTGGTGATGGAGGATGGTTGATGATGACGTTGGCGACAAATTCCCCTCTCCGGAGCCCCGAACGGACTCCAGATCAGCCCTCCGGAGGAAGAACAGGGCTTGGCAGCAGCTCTGTATCACAAAAATGTGATGAATCATTCTCTCTCATTTTTTTCTCCCCGAACGTGAATATATGGAGTTGGAGTTGAGGTCGGTGGAGCTCCAAGGGGCCCACGAGGGAGGGGGCGCGCCCCCACCCTCGTGGATAGGATGTGGGCCCCCTTCTACTAATTATTTTGCTAATATTTTTTATTAATTCCAAAACGTGTCTCTGAGAAGTTTCAGGTCATTCCAAGAACTTTTATTTCTGCAGAAAAATAACACCATGGCAGTTCTGCTGAAAACAGTGCCAGTCCGGGTTAGTTCCATTCAAATCATGAAAATTACAGTCCAAAACAAGGGCAAAAGAGTTTGGAAAAGTAGATACGTTGGAGACGTATCAACTCCCCCAAGCTTAAACCTTTGCTTGTCCTCAAGCAATTCAGTTTGACAAACTGAAAGTGATAAAGAAAAACTTTGACAAACCCTATTTGATCTTGTTGTTGCAAATATGTAAAGCCAGCATTCAAGTTTTCAGCAAAGATTATGGACTAACCACATTCACAATAACATTTAGGTCTCATGTTTACTCATATCAATGGCATAATCAACTAGCAAGTAATAATAATAAATCTCGGATGATAACACTTTCGCAAGACGATCATGATATGATATAACAAGATGGTATCTCGCTAGCCCTTTCTGAGACCACAAAATATAAATGCAGAGCACCTGTGAAGATCAAGGACTGACTAGACATTGTAATTCATGGCAAAAGAGATCCAGTCATAGTCATACTCAATATCAATTAATAACAATGCATACAAATGACAATGGTGCTCTCCAACTGGTGCTTTTTATAAGAGGATGATGACTCAACATAAAAGTAAATAGATAGGCCCTTTCAAAGGGAAGCAGGGATTTACAAAGGTGCGAGAGCTTGAGTTTTCAACAGAGATAAATAATATTTTGAGCGGCATACTTTCATTGTCAACATAACAACCAAGAGATCTCGATATCTTCCATGCTGCATACATTATAGGCGGTTCCCAAACAGAATGGTAAAGTTTATAATCCCCCACCACCAACAAGCACATTCCATGGCTGGTCCGAAACAACGGGTACCGTCCAACTAACAACAATCCCGGGGGAGTTTTGTTTGCAATTATTTTGATTTGAGCATGGGACTGGGCATCCCGGTTACCGCCATTTTCTCGTGAATGATGAGCGGAGTCCACTCATCGTGAGACTAACCCACCTAGCATGGAAGATATAGAAAACACTAGTTGATACATGAGCTATTCGAGCATACAAAACAGAATTTCATTTGAAGGTTTAGAGTTTGGCACATGCAAATTTGGTTGGAACGACATGTAAATACCGCAAATAGCTAGGTATGGTGGACTCATATGGAACAACTTTGGGGTTTATGAAAGTGGATGCACAAGTAGTGTTCCCGCTTAGTACAGGTGAAGGCTAGAAAGAGACTGGGAAGCAATCAACTAAAGAGCGACAAAGTCATAAACATGCATTAAGATTAACCAGCAATGAGTGCAAGCATGAGTAGGATATAAATCACCATGAACATAAATATCGTGGAGGCTATGTTGATTTTGTTTCAACTACATGCGTGAACATGTGCCAAGTCAAGCCACTTGAGTCATTCAAAGGAGAATACCACCCTATCATACTACATTACAACCATTTTAATAGCATGTTGGCATGCAAGGTAAACCATTATAAACTCCTAGCTAATTAAGCATGGCATGAGTAACTATAATCTATAATTGTCATTGCAAACATCTTTCATTCATAATAGGCTGAATCAGGAACGATGAACTAATCATATTTACAAAAACAAGACAGGTCGAGTTCATACCAGCTTTTCCTCATCTCAATCATTTCAGCATATATAGTCATTATTGCCTTTCACTTGCACGACCGAACGGTGTGGATAATAATAATAGTGCATGTGCATTGGACTAAGCTGGAATCTGCAAACATTTAATTCAAAGGAGAAGACAAGGTAATATGGGCTCTTTGTTAGATCAACAATAATGTATATGAGAGCCACTCATCATTTTCATCATGGTCTTCTCCTCTCGACCCCCAAAGAAAAGAAAATAGTTTCAAAGAAACACACTGAAATATTTTTGGAGTTTTTGTTTTTCTGAAGAAAGTAAAACAAGAACAACAAAAACTATTTATGCGGGAAAGCTCCTAACAAGCAAAAGAAGAACAAGAAATCTTTTTGGGTTTTGTTGATTAATTATTACTGCTACAAGCATGGAAAGTAAAACTAGCTAAAAGCTATAACTATTTTTTTAGTTTTTCTCAAAGCTTTTCAAAGACACAAGAAGAAAGCAGAAAAACAAAATAAACTAGCATGGATAATACAATGAAAAAGTATGAACACCGACAACTAGAATGAGTGTGTGAACATGAATGTAATGTCGGTGAGAAATACGTACTCCCCCAAGCTTAGGCTTTTGGCCTAAGTTGGTCTAAGCCCACGGCTGGCCTGGCGGATATTCAAAGTTGTAGTCGGGGTTGTACTGAGATGCAACAGCTACTGCCTGAAGGGTTGCAACATGGAGGCGAGTAGCCTCCGTCTCCCTATCATATTCATTTGCCTCCTCTTTGGTTATAAAATATCTCCCATTTACCTAAAAGTTAAAGAAGGTAGGAGCAGGAAGGGTAATATGGACAGCACGCCGTCTGTCAAAGATGAGTCAGTACTGGAGGGAGTGTTCGTTCCTCTCAAGAAACTGATAGCGCACAATAGCATTATAATCTAGAAAAGCAGGTGGCAACTCAATATCATTTTCTCTTATGGATACACCAAGATAATTAGCTAAACGAGTTGCATAAATCCCACCAAATAAATCTCCATCTTTGGCAACCTCCATGCAATGATGGCTCCCAAGTTATATCGCTTATCACCTAATACCGCACTCTTGAGGACACTAAGATCTGGGATGCAAATGTGGCTATGCTCGTGCGTACCATTAATGCATCTACCTATAAAGAAAGCAAAGTAATGTATGGCAGGAAAATGAATGCTCCCTATGGTAGCTTGTGTGATATTTCTAGTTTCTCCCACGGTGATTGTGACAGCCTGGTTTTGCCTTCTCTCTTTTTTCGGACTTGATTTGCATTTGCCTTCATTTGCCTTGGTTTTTGTGACACCCCAAAATTTTGGCCTTGTTTTATTAAGTTAAAATTTTGCCAGGATTTAAAACTTTGGATTTCTGAGCTCCATTTTAATTTTTGACTCATTTCCTTCCCTGTTATGATGAGTTTCCCAAAAAGAAAACTTTTCAAATATGTTATTGGACTTGTTTAACCTCTCAAGAAAAACTTTCCTTTTATCAGTATGACTAATTAACTAAAATAATTGCTTGATCCTTACTTTCTTGAAAATGGTTTTTCAAGGTTAAATGGCCTTATTTGAACTACAACCATTTGATAAATTCACCTAAAATTTCCACAAAAATTTGGAGATGTCATGTAATGTTTTTAAATCACCTTATTGCAAAAATATATTTCATTCATGAAGTATTTTGAACCCTGCACTCAATTTTTCTTCTCTGGTCCAGAGTGCATTTTGCACTACAACCTATTTAAATATTTCTTTAAAACTTCTACCAAAATTAAGGGAGGTCAGTAGGAGCCTATTGTTTCACTTTGTGCAAAAGCCTATTTATGTTCTTTGAAAAATTTGAGTGAATCAACCTCATTTCCATTCTGGACCAACTTGATGATTTGTACTGCAACCATAATTTTGCTTGCTCTTTAGCCATTGATTATTTCTCCTACTTGTAGTCCTCCATGTTAAACCCTTAAGTCCAGGAGCATGCATCATTTGGATCATTTTTGGTTCATGAAATAATGTCATTTATTCCTGTCCAGAATTGAAGTTTTGTAAAACTTGCATTAACAAGTTTCTTCTTTTGTCCAACTAACATCACCACTCTCTCTTTCATCCACAGAGACACTGATCTGGAGATTTTGGCCACTCCAAGAAATGCCTAAGTGCCCTTGGCATTTTGTCAAACACCTGGTGCGCATGGCCAGTTTTGACATGATTTTGTCTTTGCATTATGACCTTGCACCTTGGATCATACCAGCTTGTCCAATGGTTTTGCCTTAGACTATAACCCCACCCTGCTAAATCCCAGCTCCAACCAAGCGCTCTGGAGTGCCATGGCATTTCGTCGAGCACATTCAGTGCATGCACTGGACGCGCCCAGAGCGCGCGTATTGCAGCCACGCGACCTAGCCGACACCCTGGCCCCCACGGCTTTGGCCCGCTCTGCAGAACCTCGCCACGCGCTCCCCTCCTCGCAGCAACGCGCCAAGCAGCCCCCGCCGCGCCCGGCAGGCCAAGCGCTAGCCGCCGCCGCCGCCGACAGCCCCTGCTCCGTTCAGCGCCGCCCAAGCCACCCCGGCTCGCCACCTGGCCCCGGCACAGCCCGAGCTCATCCACACGGGTGTCCGCTAGCGTTCGTCGCCGCCACGTCGCCCTAGCTGCAGAGAGGCGGTTCGCCGGAGAGCTTATCCCCACCGCCTCGGAACCGACCTCGGCGTGCTATAAATGGACACCCCGAGCCCCTCTGAGCACGCACGCGACCTCATGCTACCCCCATGGCGCTCCCCTGCCTCGCATTCGACCCGGGGAGGTCTCCGTCCTCATCTCCGGCAACTCCTGCCACCGCCACCGCCCCGGCCAATCCGGCACCTCCAGCACCACCCCCTCTCCGTTCTCTTCGCCAGGAACTTCCTCATCCTCCTGTGAACCCAATCCCCTACTTAATTTTGATCGGGAGCCGTCGCCGCCAACAAATCACTTTGCCACCGAAGCTTCCCTCCGCCACGGAGCTCGCCGCCGGCGATTTACTCCTTCCCCAGCAACCCTGCGACCACTGGGAGAACCGCCCCGGCCGTGCGGATCCATCCCTACCCTCTGGAGCCCGCGAGGAGTAGCCAAACGCCGGCGACGATCGCCAGAGCCCCGCTCCACTCGGACAGAGGAGGGAGACGACGCGCGGCGACTGGTCAAACATGACCAGTGGGCCAGGCGGGCCCACTGTCAGCGACACCCCGCGCTGACCACGTGAGATTAAGTGAAGGCGTATTATCCCTAGTACGTTTTCCCCGCTCCGAAAACGTATTCCCTTCCGAACCGTTTTCTTTTCTGTTTTATTTAAATAACAGTTTTGACCAGAATTTTGACTGGCTATAACTTTTTAAATATAAGTCCAAATGAGTTGATTCTTTTTCCTACCTTCTTCAAATTTGATCTAGTTTATATTAAGATTTATTTGAAAAAATTTCAAACAACTTTTTGGTTCTGTTTTTGAAATGTGTGTTAATTCAAATATATTCTTAAATAGGATTTTTGGGAGAGAGAAGAAACTTTCAAAAGTTTTGGAGTGCACCCTGCCTTTCCACACATTGAAGGCAAGCATTCTGAACCCCGGCATAATATTTTTGGTGTGATCGTTGATACCTTTATAACACCACTGCATTTCGAAGGACTTGTTATTTCATGTGATATGATCATATGCATGGGTGCATGTTGTTGATTTCCATGCTGTTGGAAATGGACTCACTTGTGATGATAATCACCCTCATGTGCCTTGCATGCATACCGACAGGAACCCGGGGAAACCTCGGCCTTGGGTAGGCATGAGTTTGTCGCCGGTCTCCGTCGGGACAGTTATGTCTGGTATGACATGGTAAGGTGATATGAGCGGTGACTTCGTTGGATGAAATATATGCGTCATGCTAATCATGCAGGGAATACTTGAACCTCCTGAGTCGACCGTAGATCGAGTCTTGTTCCAGTAACCCCCATACTTGTTTCGTACTACCACTCGTCTCTACAGCAAGTATAGTACGGTTCAGTAAGTTGTCAACCTCTTTCCAGCACACACCGTACAGAGAGGCCATGGTGGAGGATACCGGTTGTAGCTGGTAGGCAGGCCACCTGGTCCGGGGGCATGGGTGTTTCCGGTTGGGACCAAGAGGGGAGGCCACCCCTTAGAGTGCGCGATATAAATTTGATCCCATGCTACGCGAGGTTGTAGCCTCCCCACTTAAAGTTTGCTTAACAGGTGTCGTGGGTGATTCCAGACATGTGTGAGATGAGCTGGTGTGTGCAAGTTAGGTGTGTTTTCAACAAAAAGACCGTAAACGGAATTAGTCCTGCTGGACTAAAGAAATTCGTTACTCGTGGGTAAAGAGTACACCCTCTGCAGAGTATAAACCTATTCGAATAGCCGTGTCCATGGTTAAGGATTACAGTCTGGGACGGGTCAGGTGTCGGTCTTAGTGTCGGTCTTCGGAGATGAAACTGTTAACCAGAAGATGGAATTACTACTCGAGACTTGTGATGTCTATGATTATTATTATTGTTGACTAACCCGTAATATTGTTGTTATTACCAAGTATCTCTGGGATGGTTCTACCTCCGGGATATTCACTATGATTGTTTCTTTTAAAGCCCTTTATGTGGTGTCGCTCAGACGCCTGACTGTGGCATTTCTTTTTAAGCCCTTTATGTGGTGTCGCTCAGACGCCCGACTGTGGCATTTCTTTTTAAGCCCTTTATGTGGTGTCGCTCAGACGCCCGACTGTGGCATTTCTTTTAAAGCCCTTTATGTGGTGTCGCTCAGACGCCCGACTGTGGCATTTCTTTTAAAGCCCTTTTATGTGGTGTCGCTCAGACGCCCGACTGTGGCATTTCTTTTAAAGCCCTTTACGTGGTGTCGCTCAGACGCCCGACTGTGGCATTTCTCTTAAAGCCCTTTGTGTGGTGTCGCTGAGACGCCCGACTGCGGCATTGCTTGTTTCATACAATCTTTATACTACTATGTCACTGCAGTTTTATAAGTAACTTGCTTGCACGCATCAGAATTTCATTTATCTATTGTGACTGACGTCATGAGCATAAAATATTTTCAGCACATCATTGTTATATTATACCTGTGTTCGTAATGTTTGCGAGTACATTCAAAGTACTCACTGGCTTGTCCCTGGCTATTGTCTTGGCCAGATTTTTCTTGCACGGAGAGGAGCGACGCGATGCCGGCCCCGGAAACCACTCAATGGAGATAGCAGCCTCGCGAAGATAGGAAGTTAGCCTGGTCAGCTGTTCCTGTGGGAATTGGAGTCCCATAGACACTGATGATCCACAGACCGCTTCCGCCATCAACCACTAGAAACCATTTGTTGTACACGCAGGCCAGAATGGTCTTGTACTACATATTCTGTATTTTGCTTGGAATTTCTGTATCAAGTTAGAGCCTCATCAGCTAACAGTAATCCTGGGGCTGGTGAGCACGACGGTCTTTTCTGGAAAGTTATTACCCGGAAAACCGTTCGTGACAGGCTTGGTATCAGAGCCAGGCTGACCATTGGCTAATCCTATCTTAGCCAGGTCAATAAACTAGGCAAACCAACCCACCAGACCTTAACCAAACCCCAGCCAAGCTTCTCGTGCAAGATAGCCACTCAGTGACCCAACACTTTTGGTAGTCGGTGCCCAACCTATCAACCTAACCTGTCATTCATGCGCCAGTGACCGGCCCCTAAATAATCTTTTCTCGCAAGCGTGCGAAGGAAGATTCCATTTCCTTTTCCCTATAAAAAGGGGCGCGCTAGCCCCAAACCAGCACACATAGTCGCTACCCCAAACTGAGCCACAATGCCTGGACCTATAGTGCACAACGAAACCACAGCAACCAACCTTGGAGGTTTTGTGACAATCCTCGCAAACCTCACCCGTCGTGCCTATGCATTAGAGGAGCCACCAGAATATGTTGTGTATCAAGGACCCATGAGCGGTGAAGACCGTCAATTCTGGGCCACTGTGCACATCTACGGTACGGGTCTAGCACCCGAACGCCCCTACAGGTTCACCGGAAGGACAACTTCCTTTGAGCCACAAGCCATCCAGCTAGCCGCTCGAGAGGCTATAGTTCATCTCAGGCACTTGTCGCCCAGAGTTAACTGTCGCTCGTTCCACTACTACCCCAGACGTGAAGGATATGGTAGACCACCCCAAGTTGCCAACGGAGATCATGAGACGGACCCCGCATTGTTGCACCTAGTGCGCTATGTAAGTGCACTAGAGGCACTGTTCGACCAGATCACCATTGATCTAATAGCAGCTCGTGGAGAGCTGGTTCGTCGAGCCCCGGTGAGAGAAGAAAACGAGCCCAACACCAACAACCCAGTCGTGCTGTTTGGACAACCGATCGAGACCCCGAGATCTGCCCCAGCCATCGGCCAAGGTGCTGCGATAACCCCAGAAGTGCTTCGACGCATTTTGGGAGCACACTCCAACGGGGTTGTGGCCAACAATCCGCGCAATGGTCATTCTCACTACCTCGACCCTACAGTTCCTCCGCCATCTCCGACTAATCCCGGCGGAGAGACACGTGGAGAAGCCCCGACATCCACCAGGCACGCCCGTTTAGACATAAACGAGGTAGACTAAGCCGTATGAGTAGCACCAAGTTTCAATGTATCCTCGCTTTGTAATCATGCGGCAGTGTATGTTAACGCAGCCTGTCGTTGTGCCTCTGTTTTAATAATAGCCTTGCATGTTTGGTCAGCGCATAGCTGCATATTCTTCCGGGCACAAGTACCAAAACCAGCCCGACAACAACCACAGTAACACATCTCTTTATGAGATATGTGTATCTCTGACACTGACCTGACCTTTGGAGCCAAGCTGGCAAATTTATTACCTTTCACCACGGTAAAGAAATGATCCAGCTCCTTTGCTATATAAAGGCCACCTTGTGACCTTACCCAGCAACCCCCCCACCTTGTGCACCACACTTGCACTTTTTCCTGTCATGCCGAACCCCAGCATTCATCTGAGAACCCCAGATGCAACTCCAGGTAGCTTTGTCAAAATATTGTGGGATTTTACCCGCAGTACCATGGGTTCTACCCAGCCACCCCAGTACGAGCTGTTCAAATCAAGGATCACCCCCTCCACCTCGGAATATTGGGCAGCAGTACACATTCCTCCTGTAGACCCCAATCAAGATCCAATAGAAGTTTCCTTCGTGGGGAAATCTATGCCAACCCCACACTTGGCCATAGAAGCTGCTGCGAAAGAAGTGATTGATCGTCTTCGATCTGCAGTACCCTATGCCCGCGAACGAGAATATTATTACTTTCCGAGTCGTGCAGCACCCGGAGAAGTAACATCTTTTCCCGGTGGGCGTATTGAGAGAGACCCAGTTCTGGCCAACCTTATCCAGTACATCATTGCTCAAGATCATTTAAACCAGCGAGTGATGGATTATCTCCAGAGCCTCGCAGATTTAAATCCTCAGGTTGCCATCGGCAGACCACTGAGACCCAACACGGAGAGACGCATACATCGACTGGTCAATCCACTGCCTCCAATTGAAGAAGAATGTATCCCTTTTCCAGAGACATTTTATCAGAACCCCTCCCAGTTACCATTTTCATTTTAGACGTCACTATTGTATTTGTTCCTTGCAGCATTTATTTATGTATGTGGCTTATGCGTGATACCCTGAGTTTGTACGACGAGTCAATTATTTGGCTTCTGCTCATGTGTGTAGTTTTGTTGTGGTTTACGCTCCTTTAAAGTAACTGTTTTCCCCTCGCGAAACCCTGGAGTGAGATTTTCTTTTCCCTGAATTGCTACACCTGCCACTTCACGGCGTGGAATATTTAATTTCACACAGCACCACAAGCAGACTCACAACCATAATCATTCGGACACATACACTGTTTGCAAAACTTTGCAACGGTGTTACATCCAGCTAATCACCCCCTAACAACAGTTAGCACCTGGCACACTCCATCTACTCCTCATGATCACCACCACCGCGGAGAACCAACACCCGAGCCGCAGCATCGTGATACTCGTCGAAGATTATCGCGCACAGGAGCACAGAGAGCCCCAGCAGCGTCGCCAGCCCTCCGCATATCAGGATCACAAACCAGTCCGGCATCGCCTCCGCCATTAGAGCCTCGACCAAGCTTCTGTAAGCAGTAACTGAGAAAGAAGGAGGAGGAGAAGTGAGGCCAGGTGTGAGGAAGAAGAGAGAGGCACCCCGGCCATTTTTATAGCTCGAGCTCGGTGTACGGTGGGCGAAGTCCACCAACGCAGCTCGTCGCCGATCGCCGGTGTTCGGAGTCGAATCCGCGAGCAGTGCCGACAGCGCGCTGGCCCGCGAGGTGAGTGCACGCTGCACCGGCAGCTAGCACGCCTCGAACTACCACGGTACGGCCTAGATGCCCTACACACTAGGCGTCGCCAGTGGAGAAAGCGCGCGGGAGAGAGGAAGAAGAAAGGGCCAGAGGGAGAAGGAGAGGAGACTGACAGTGGACCCCGGGTCCACCTGTCGGCTAGAGAGAGCACTATGCTCTCGGGTGCGATCAGCGTATATCTAAATTTAGGAGTTATCCTAAATTTATATCCAGCGTAGAAATCGCCCGTTTTTGTCTCGGACCGTAGACTTTTCCACGCAGCACCAGTTTTCACACTGTGGTTTTTCACCACTTATTGCCCTCTCACTAAAGCCACATCTTTTTTTTTTGCGTAAATATTTTCTTAACACCGCTTTTAGCAAATCTCGAGGACGAGATTTTTCTTAAGGGGGATAGTATTGTGACACCCCAAAATTTTGGCCTTGTTTTATTAAGTTAAAATTTTGCCAGGATTTAAAACTTTGGATTTCTGAGCTCCATTTTAATTTTTGACTCATTTCCTTCCCTGTTATGATGAGTTTCCCAAAAAGAAAACTTTTCAAATATGTTATTGGACTTGTTTAACCTCTCAAGAAAAACTTTCCTTTTATCAGTATGACTAATTAACTAAAATAATTGCTTGATCCTTACTTTCTTGAAAATGGTTTTTCAAGGTTAAATGGCCTTATTTGAACTACAACCATTTGATAAATTCACCTAAAATTTCCACAAAAATTTGAAGATGTCATGTAATGTTTTTAAATCACCTTATTGCAAAAATATATTTCATTCATGAAGTATTTTGAACCCTGCACTCAATTTTTCTTCTCTGGTCCAGAGTGCATTTTGCACTACAACCTATTTAAATATTTCTTTAAAACTTCTACCAAAATTAAGGGAGGTCAGTAGGAGCCTATTGTTTCACTTTGTGCAAAAGCCTATTTATGTTCTTTGAAAAATTTGAGTGAATCAACCTCATTTCCATTCTGGACCAACTTGATGATTTGTACTACAACCATAATTTTGCTTGCTCTTTAGCCATTGATTATTTCTCCTACTTGTAGTCCTCCATGTTAAACCCTTAAGTCCAGGAGCATGCATCATTTGGATCATTTTTGGTTCATGAAATAATGTCATTTATTCCTGTCCAGAATTGAAGTTTTGTAAAACTTGCATTAACAAGTTTCTTCTTTTGTCCAACTAACATCACCACTCTCTCTTTCATCCACAGAGACACTGATCTGGAGATTTTGGCCACTCCAAGAAATGCCTAAGTGCCCTTGGCATTTTGTCAAACACCTGGTGCGCATGGCCAGTTTTGACATGATTTTGTCTTTGCATTATGACCTTGCACCTTGGATCATACCAGCTTGTCCAATGGTTTTGCCTTAGACTATAACCCCACCCTGCTAAATCCCAGCTCCAACCAAGCGCTCTGGAGTGCCATGGCATTTCGTCGAGCACATTCAGTGCGTGCACTGGACGCGCCCAGAGCGCGCGTATTGCAGCCACGCGGCCTAGCCGACACGCTGGCCCCCACGGCTTTGGCCCGCTCTGCAGAACCTCGCCACGCGCTCCCCTCCTTGCAGCAACGCGCCAAGCAGCCCCCGCCGCGCCCGGCAGGCCAAGCGCTAGCCGCCGCCGCCGCCGACAGCCCCTGCTCCGTTTAGCGCCGCCCAAGCCACCCCGGCTCGCCACCTGGCCCCGGCACAGCCCGAGCTCATCCACACGGGTGTCCGCTAGCATTCGTCGCCGCCACGTCGCCCTAGCTGCAGAGAGGCGGTTCGCCGGAGAGCTTATCCCCACCGCCGCGGAACCGACCTCGGCGTGCTATAAATGGACACCCCGAGCCCCTCTGAGCACGCACGCGACCTCATGCTACCCCCATGGCGCTCCCCTGCCTCGCATTCGACCCGGGGAGGTCTCCTTCCTCATCTCCAGCAACTCCTGCCGCCGCCACCGCCCCGGCCAATCCGGCACCTCCAGCACCTCCCCCTCTCCGTTCTCTTCGCCAGGAACTTCCTCATCCTCCTGTGAACCCAATCCCCTACTTAATTTTGATCGGGAGCCGTCGCCGCCAACAAATCACTTTGCCACCGAATCTTCCCTCCGCCGCGGAGCTCGCCGCCGGCGATTTACTCCTTCCCCAGCAACCCTGCGACCACTGGGAGAACCGCCCCGGCCGTGCGGATCCATCCCTACCCTCTGGAGCCCACGAGGAGTAGCCAAACGCCGGCGACGATCGCCGGAGCCCCGCTCCGCTCGGACAGAGGAGGGAGACGACGCGCGGCGACTGGTCAAACATGACCAGTGGGCCAGGCGGGCCCACTGTCAGCGACACCCCGCGCTGACCACGTGAGATTAAGTGAAGGCGTATTATCCCTAGTACGTTTTTCCCGCTCCGAAAACGCATTCCCTTCCGAACCGTTTTCTTTTCTGTTTTATTTAAATAACAGTTTTGACCAGAACTTTGACTGGCTATAACTTTTTAAATATAAGTCCAAATGAGTTGATTCTTTTTCCCACCTTCTTCAAATTTGATCTAGTTTATTTTAAGATTTATTTGAAAAATTTTCAAACAACTTTTTGGTTCTGTTTTTGAAATGTGTGTTAATTCAAATATATTCTTAAATAGGATTTTTGGGAGAGAGAAGAAACTTTCAAAAGTTTTGGAGTGCACCCTGCCTTTCCACACATTGAAGGCAAGCATTCTGAACCCCGGCATAATATTTTTGGTGTGATCGTTGATACCTTTATAACACCACTGCATTTCGAAGGACTTGTTATTTCATGTGATATGATCATATGCATGGGTGCATGTTGTTGATTTCCATGCTGTTGGAAATGGACTCACTTGTGATGATAATCACCCTCATGTGCCTTGCATGCATACCGGCAGGAACCCGGGGAAACCTCGGCCTTGGGTAGGCATGAGTTTGTCGCCGGTCTCCGTCAGGACGGTTATGTCTGGTATGACATGGTAAGGTGATATGAGCGGTGACTTTGTTGGATGAAATATATGCGTCATGCTAATCATGCAGGGAATACTTGAACCTCCTGAGTCGACCGTAGATCGAGTCTTGTTCCAGTAACCCCCATACTTGTTTCGTACTACCACTCGTCTCTACAGCAAGTAGAGTACGGTTCAGTAAGTTGTCAACCTCTTTCCAGCACACACCGTACAGAGAGGCCATGGTGGAGGATACCGGTTGTAGCTGGTAGGCAGGCCACCTGGTCCGGGGGCATGGGTGTTTCCGGTTGGGACCGAGAGGGGAGGCCACCCCTTAGAGCGCGCGATATAAATTTGATCCCATGCTACGCGAGGTTGTAGCCTCCCCACTTAAAGTTTGCTTAACAGGTGTCGTGGGTGATTCCAGACACGTGTGAGATGAGCTGGTGTGTGCAAGTTAGGTGTGTTTTCAACAAAAAGACCGTAAACGGAATTAGTCCTGCTGGACTAAAGAAATTCGTTACTCATGGGTAAAGAGTACATCCTCTGCAGAGTATAAACCTATTCGAATAGCCGTGTCCATGGTTAAGGATTACAGTCTGGGACGGGTCAGGTGTCGGTCTTAGTGTCGGTCTTCGGAGATGAAACTGTTAACCAGAAGATGGAATTACTACTCGAGACTTGTGATGTCTATGATTATTATTATTGTTGACTAACCCGTAATATTGTTGTTATTACCAAGTATCTCTGGGATGGTTCTACCTCCGGGATATTCACTATGATTGTTTCTTTTAAAGCCCTTTATGTGGTGTCGCTCAGACGCCCGACTGTGGCATTTCTTTTTAAGCCCTTTATGTGGTGTCGCTCAGACGCCCGACTGTGGCATTTCTTTTTAAGCCCTTTATGTGGTGTCGCTCAGACGCCCGACTGTGGCATTTCTTTTAAAGCCCTTTA
>NC_057798.1:516592405-516593996 GCF_018294505.1 Triticum aestivum | reverse complement strand
GGCATTTCTTTTTAAGCCCTTTATGTGGTGTCGCTCAGACGCCCGACTACGGCATTTCTTTTAAAGCCCTTTATGTGGTGTCGCTCAGACGCCCGACTGTGGCATTTCTTTTAAAGCCCTTTTTGTGGTGTCGCTCAGACGCCCGACTGTGGCATTTCTTTTTAAGCCCTTTATGTGGTGTCTCTAAGACGCCCGACTGTGGCATTGCTGGTTATTCGTTTTCATAAATTTTAATACTACTATGTTATTGCAATTTTATAAATAACCGCAGGCACGCATCAGAAATTTATTTACTATTTTCGACTGACGTCATGAGCATAAAATATTTTCAGTACATCATTGTTATATTATACCTGTGTTCATACTATTTGCGAGTACATTCAAAGTACTCACTGGCTTGTCCCTGGCTATTGTCTTGGCCAGATTTTTCTTGCACGGAGAGGAGCGACGCGATGCCAGCCCCGGAACCCACTCAAGGGAGATAGCAGCCTCGCGAAGATAGGAGTTAACCTGGTCAGCTGTTCCTGTGGGAATTGGAGTCCCATAGACACTGATGATTCACAACCCGCTTCCGCCATCAACCACTAGAAACCATTTGTTGTACTCACAGGCCAGAATGGTCTTGTACTACATACTTTGTATTTTGCTTGGAATCTCTGTATCAAGTTGGAGCCTCATCAGCTAACAGTAATCCTGGGGCTGATGAGCACGACGGTCTTTTCTGGAAATTTATTACCCGGAAAACCGGTCGTGACAGCATCGTGGCGGGATCTACGTGTGAGGCGGAGTACGTTGCTGCTTCGGAAGTAGCAAATGAAGGAGTCTGGATGAAGGAGTTCATATCTGATCTAGGTGTCATACCTAGTGCATCAGGTCCAATGAAAATCTTTTGTGACAATACTGGTGCAATTGCCTTGGCAAAGGAATCCAGATTTCACAAGAGAACCAAGCACATCAAGAGACGCTTCAATTCCATCCGTCATCAAGTGTCAGAGGGGGACATAGAGATTTGCAAGATACATACGGATCTAAATGTTGCAGACCCGTTGACTAAGCCTCTTCCACGAGCAAAACATGATCAGCACCAAAACTCCACAGGTGTTAGAATCATTACTTTGTAATCTAGATTACTGACTCCAGTGCAAGTGGGAGACTGGAGGAAATATGCCCTAGAGGCAATAATAAAGTTATTATTTATTTCCTTATTTCATGATAAATGTTTATTATTCATGCTAGAATTGTATTAACCGAAAACTTAGTACATGTGTGAATACATAGACAAAACATAAGTGTCCCTAGTATGCCTCTACTTGACTAGCTAGCTAATAAAAAATGGTTACGTTTCCTAACCATAGACATGTGTTTTCATTTGATGAACGGGATCACATCACTAGGAGAATGATGTGATGGACATGACCCATCCGTTAGCTTAGCATTACGGCCGTTACAGTTTCATTGCTACTACTTTCTTCATGACTTATGCATGTTCCTCAGACTATGAGATTATGCAACTCCCGAATACCATAGGAACACCTTGTGTGCTATCAAACGTCACAACATAAATGGGTGATTATAAATATGCTCTACATGT
>NC_057798.1:516557973-516592395 GCF_018294505.1 Triticum aestivum | reverse complement strand
AAAGCCCTTTATGTGGTGTCGCTCAGACGCCCGACTGTGGCATTTCTTTTAAAGCCCTTTTATGTGGTGTCGCTCAGACGCCCGACTGTGGCATTTCTTTTAAAGCCCTTTACGTGGTGTCGCTCAGACGCCCGACTGTGGCATTTCTCTTAAAGCCCTTTGTGTGGTGTCGCTGAGACGCCCGACTGCGGCATTGCTTGTTTCATACAATCTTTATACTACTATGTCACTGCAGTTTTATAAGTAACTTGCTTGCACGCATCAGAATTTCATTTATCTATTGTGACTGACGTCATGAGCATAAAATATTTTCAGCGCATCATTGTTATATTATACCTGTGTTCGTAATGTTTGCGAGTACATTCAAAGTACTCACTGGCTTGTCCCTGGCTATTGTCTTGGCCAGATTTTTCTTGCACGGAGAGGAGCAACGCGATGCCAGCCCCGGAAACCACTCAATGGAGATAGCAGCCTCGCGAAGATAGGAAGTTAGCCTGGTCAGCTGTTCCTGTGGGAATTGGAGTCCCATAGACACTGATGATCCACAGACCGCTTCCGCCATCAACCACTAGAAACCATTTGTTGTACACGCAGGCCAGAATGGTCTTGTACTACATATTCTGTATTTTGCTTGGAATTTCTGTATCAAGTTAGAGCCTCATCAGCTAACAGTAATCCTGGGGCTGGTGAGCACGACGGTCTTTTCTGGAAAGTTATTACCCGGAAAACCGTTCGTGACAGTTTTGAGTTTTTAAGGATCAATTCAAATGGACTTGTCACTTGGGCATGCCCTTGACTTTCACCCAAGTGACCAATCTGCCTCTCATCCAACTCCATTTCTTTCTAAAACCCTAGAATGGCCCATTGAATATTTTTCATAAGTGAAAATATTCATTTTCTTTCTGAAAGCTCATTTGAGAAATTAGAGCTCCAAAGCAACCCCAATTTTATAGCTCCAAATATCCTGAGATAATTCCTGAATTTTCTTTGGACCTTGGCCCACCTCCCTGAGTAAAAATATTGCATGAAATTTTGTAATATTTTTGCTATAGAAAATCTTTTCCATTCTGGCCCAAAAATGCACTTTGTACAACAAGTGCATTTTGCCTAAATCTTTTGGAGCTGATCTTTCTTGAGCTTAAACACCCTCTTAAGAAACTCTTGACCCCAGGAGATCAGCCCTAATGGCCTTCTAGAAGCTAGACAAACTTGGCGACCAAGTTTTGGTCCAGAAACTTGCCCGCAAGCTTGAGTCACTTCTCGTCGGCCTGGGTTCGAGTTTTTACCTTTCTTAGACCTAATACTGCATGGACTCTAGCCCAAAAATGGTTTGGCAGCGTTTGGGCGTCATTTTGGCAATGACCGCGTGTGGACACGGGGCCTGGCATGTGTTCGACGTGCTCTGCATCGCGCCAGCGCCTCTGTTCAGCGCATGATCGAGCCAGAGCTCGCCGACGACTGCCGCACCGCGCCACCCTCGTCTCTTTGCCCTTGACCTCTCCCTGGCGCTTGCTGACGCCAGAGACGCTGCAGCGAGCACGGGCGCATCATGGCCAAAAGCGAGAGTGCACTCGTGCCTGTGTCTTCTTCTCCCCCTCCTCCACGTGCTCGTCCGCAAGCATGCACAACCTCCGCGTGATCGCCGAGCTCCTCACGCCCTTGCTGACGCCCCTCGTCACCTCTTGCCATCTTCCAGAGAGCTCTGACAGCGACACATACCCCCCCTCCGGCTATAAATTCCACCCCTCCCCTCTGTTCCAGCGCCCCACAGCCCCATCCAACCTTCACACACACACGCAGCACAACCGCAGCCCGGCCGGGCAGGCCTCTGGCTGCCGTGCCCGACCAGAGCTTGCCGGCGACACCCGTAGCTCAGCCACCCTGTCCCCGACCTCCTAGAGCCCAACCAACCACCTAGGCGCGTCCCTGGAGCCCCTCTGGTGCCATCCCAAAGCCGCAGAGCCCCTAGATCAGCCCCTCGTCATCGACTTCTTCCTCTCTGGCAAGACCCGACCGCCGCCGCCGCTTGCGAGCTTGAATGCGAGCAGCTTCGGATGTCTCTCGCTGTGCCACGGGTACAGGTAGGTGCGTCGTAGCCCGCTCTCCATTTCTATCCCTCCAGCCTGGCCCAAGGAGCCCTCCTCGCCGGCATGAGCTCCGGCCGCCGCGCTCTGTTTCTCTCCCCCTCCCCTCTCTCTTGACTGGTGGGGCTTGCTATCAGCCTCCACGCCCGCACCCGAAGTGGTACGAGTGGAGGCATCTTTTGGCTTTATGCCATCGACGTCACCCCACTGGATTTTCTGTTTATTCATTTAATTCAAATATTTTGACTAGAACTTTAACCATGAATATCTCCTAGCCTATATGTCCAAATGAGTTGATTCTTTTTGCATTTGGTTTGTTACAGAAAACTCTAGCAGCACACGAAAGTGTGGATTTTTCCTTTCTGCCTAGAATTTTTGGTGATTTTAAGAGTGGTTCTTGATATTTTGTTTTGTGCTTTTTAAATATTTTTAGAGGGAGAGACTTGTCTTGAAGCTGTCCAGGAGGAGTGTGAACCTCCTCTGCACTAAGACAAGCCACAATAACATTTGGATGGTGTCATCTCAATATCTTTGATTTTCTACTTGAATATGAGCTAATTTTCATGCATTTAAAATGGATAAATAATTATGTTTTGCTGCTTAGTTACTTTGTCATGCTTGTTATGCTTGTTTTAGTTACTGGTTAATTGCATGGAGTAGTTTAATCTAGTAAAGTAAAGTTTAGCTTTATGGTAATGCTTTGATAAATAATGGTAGTTTCTTTTGATAATTGTTATTTTTACATTAACGATAAATGACTAAAAATGAGGTTTGATAATAACCAGTGTAGTAACATCAGTAGCTTTGTTGATGAGTAGTGCAAGAAAGTTATTTCTGTGTTGTTGATCCGTTCTGATGAGTTGCATCTTGAGCATATCGAGTAGTTGCATGATCATGACATCGTATGGCTTGTGGTGAGTTTATGTTCAAGTTAAACTTGATAATAATCCAACTTGAATATTAAGTTGATCAAGTCATGGTGCCTCTGAATCGAGTTCTTTTTAGTGCGACCACATTTACCTTATGGGGGGTCTTGATTCGGTCATTTGTCATGCCTCTTACCGGTGCCTCCAACTAGGGAAGGTTATGGGCGTGCAGTAACCTGGCCCGGTAAGCAGACATAACCTTGTGTGCTTGTTTGTTTTTATGGTACCTTGTCCTCGTTTGGGACCGTTTTGCCATGATGGTGGCCGCATATGCCTTTGTTAGGCATGGGCCACCCATGACTTAGCCCTGAGTGAGTCGGAGTGGCGGGAAGAGTGTCATGGCAAGGGAGGGGTTTCGTCGGAACTCCGTGGTCCACCCGAATGGGAGTGCGAGGCCCTTGAGTCCAGTAGTGTGGGTAAAGTGCGCTACCTCTGTAGAGTGTATTTTTAATCTATCGATAGTCGCGTCCTTGGTTATGGACACAACTCGATAGTAAGTCACACCATGGATCAACAACTATAATTAATCTTGCACACTTGGTATTTTTGTGGAACTGGTTTCATGATGACTTGTGGGTCATGTGATGATCATAAGTGATTGGCTACGGTTGTGATCCGGGTATGATCACCGTTTGGTTACAGTGGTAACCCGTTTGGTAAGCGAGTCCGAGGGACTCGATGCACATGTTGGTTTCATTGCATCCGTAGTATCTCTCGCATTGCATTAAACCTGATTAATTGTCATGATATTGTTTGTCATTGTGCTTATGTTTGTTGTGAGCTTGCAAGTACATTCAATGTACTGATCTGGCATGTCATGCCAGCTTTCAGGCAAGACTGATCGGATCAGAGAGCGTCCCGCGTCTAGCATCATGTCCACGTCGGTGTCCCTCTACTATGGAGTTCCACTTTGTTGTTATTTCGCTGCCGCGTAGTTGATATGATCAAAGCCCTTTCATGTTCATTAAATAGTGTACATACTGTTCAGCTACACCGGGTGTGCCGCTTGGCCTCTTATCTCGATGTAATATAAGACTTATGTATCCGCTAGCATCAATAAAGCGGTTGTTTCTGTACCATGATGTTGTGTGTTGCCAGAAGACTTGATCTCTGGGCTAGCAATGCAATATAAACCGGTTGCTTTGAGCCGGGGTGCCACAACGCTTGGTATCAGAGCCACGCTGATTGTAGGACACGCTAGACCGTTAGTGCGTTAGTAAAACAGTAGATAGCTGCGTCTGAGTGCCGGTAGTCATAGAAATTGGTTGCTGCATTGCATGCATGATTAATTGTTGTTATTACTAATCATCTGGCGATTGTGAGTGTAGATGGCACCAGTTCCGATCTTGTACCATCCGGATCCATCTCCGTACACATTGCCGCACTTGCTTCAGAACGTGTGGCGATGACTCTATCCAGAGGGTGCTGATCCAGTGTATCAGGTGTATTGGGAGCAGCTGGTCGGTTCGCTGTACGAGTATTACGCTGAGGTCACTCTACACAACAGTTCCCCTTCCGGCACTTACACTCGTTCCTCTAAGGGTGGTTTCGCTTCTACGCCATCTCAGGCGGTCCAGTTTGCTGCTATCGAGGCTCTTGTAGACTTGCGCTACAATGAGGTTCGCATGCACACCCACCCAGGTTTTTACTACTACCCATCTCTGCATGAGAATGGCTGTATTCGCTTCCCTCTTATTGATCCGGCGTGCGATCGTCCTTCTAGCCACCTTTCTCGCTATATCACTACCACTTATCTCTTGATCTATGAGTTAGCTCGAGAGCTAACCCGAGCTCGGATAGCCCTTGCCGCAGCTCGGAATAGGAACCCTCTACCCACTATCGGTTTCACTCCATACGTTCCTCCCACTTCTAGTACCCCGTTGACCACCCTGGGTACCACCAACCCTTTGGAAGTGACTCCTCGCAATGCTCCTGCTGCATGGTCTTCCCTTGTTGCTACTCCTGCAGCTCCCATGCTTAGATCCCATCTCGCACCTGCCCCTGAGGGAGAGTCCTCGAGGCAGCGTCGTCGCGTTTCTTTTAATCCGGAGGTCTCCACTATCAACTCAGGGTCTGAGTCTGGTTGAAGAGAGGAGCCTGCAGCAGCACCAGCCGAGCAGTAGATCGCTAGAGTACCATCTTCGTCATGAGTATGACGTATGGATGTATTCGTATGTGTCATGATGTTTAGTTTCATGTATGAGGGTAGTGAACCCGTCATGATGTTATCTTCTATGCTGAGTCTATGTATAATTATGTTGGAACCTTTTCATTCGCCTTGGTTTCTTTTCGCCGTGTTTTCTTGGTTCGTCACTGGCTTTTTCCTCCCATTTTGGATATTTCTCATCACGGCTGCCTTGCATTGGGAAAATAAATAATAGGATGACGCGGGGTAGCAGCAGCCAAGCTTGTGAGGATGTCCCTGTTTGTCGCTCCGCCAGGCAAGCAGGACATTCCCCCGAGCCATACCAGCAACCACCACATCCGCCCTCCACTGAGTAGATTATGAGAATGTTTGAAGAAAGAAGAAACATCGATATGATGGAGATGCTAAAAAGTGTGCAAGTTATGGTTGGACAAAATGGAAATCAGAATGGTCATTACTCCAAGCTGTCAGATTTTCAAAGGACCAAGCCTCCCAGTTTCAGTCAAGCTGTTGATTCACTTGAAGCCGATGGTTGGTTGAGGACCATTGAGAGGAAGCTGGAAATTTCTCGCACTGAAGAAGGAGACAAGGTTCCATTCACAATGCATTATCTCGAAGGAGCTGCCACTATATGGTGGGATAATGCTAAAGCTATGTGGCCCGCGAACGAGGAAATTACGCGGACCAAATTCAAGGATCATTTCCGCAAGTATCATATACCCACCGGAATTATGAAGATCAAGCAACGTGAATTCCTCGCCCTTACTCAAGGAAGCATGACAGTAAGTGAATACCTAAATAAATTCAACCATCTGGCCCGGTATTCTCTCTATGATGTGGCCACCGAGGAAAGGAAGGTCGACAGATTCCTTGGCGGACTGAACCAGCACCTCAGATGCACTCTCAGCATGTTTCATTTTCCGGACTTTCAAACTCTATGAACAAGGCCCTCATCGCAGAAAGGGAACACAAGCTCATGCACGACAATAGGTCCGCAAATAATGATCACAAGTGCAAATTCGAGCCTAAGAAGGATATGTAACCAGTGCAGAAGGCTCGTACATGGCAACAGACTCAGGTGGAGTATCAACTCAACTGGCAGCAGAATGTCAACAAGACCACCACTCAAGTCAAGAATGTTGTAACCAATCCGGTGCATGAAGATTGTCAGCGTAGTAATGCCTGCTTCAGCTGTGGACAAACCAGACATTATGCTAGACAATGTCCCAAGAACGGCAAACCAGTAGTCTCCTACCGTCCACAAGTCAACCATCTGGAGTCATATCCCGACCCGAGTACCATCCAAGGCCAAATCCATCATATCTCCGCAGACAAAGCCCAAGAAGACCTGGAAGTCGTCATTGGTATGTTTCCTGTTAATAGCATACCTGCAATAATTTTATTTGATTTTGGGGCTTCCCACTCTTTTATTTTGCGGGGATTTGCTGCCCAAAACAAATTCACCTGCTCGAATATGGGCAAAAAGTATGATGGTACAATCCCCGGGTTCGGTGCTCCGAAGTAATCTGGTCTGCCGAAATTTGGAAATTGAGATAAAAGGAGTCAAGTTTCCAACAACTTTGATAGCGGGTGATCCCCAAGGTGAATAGCTTGGACGGATGTATCCTTTCTGTAGCATTTCATCGAGCTGCTTCTTTAACTCCACCAATTCTGACGAAGGCATCCAATAATATTTCTTATATATCGGTGCAGTCCCGGGCACCAAGTCAATAGCTAATTCCAATTATCTGTCTGGCAGCATTCCTGGCAATTCCTCAGGAAATACATCTGGATACTCGCTGACCACAGGAATTGATTCCACTTCTTCGGCCACAGCTGAGAATACCATCTCTTTCTTGGGTATACTTCTGCGGGCATAAAAACTTGCAGTGCGACCTTCCTGATTTACCATGGTGACCTCTCTGGTCGCACAGTTGATGCATACTTGGTATTGGGTCAACCAATTCATTCCCAGAAGAGAAAAATTCACTATAGGTCCTCATACTTGTCGTGTTGGCCGCATTTCTCCTCGCACTTGCAAATACCCAAAATACAGTCCTACAACTTGTCTCAGGTGGTTGTCTATGGTCCAAAATACCATTTCCTCTACGTATCTGCTGACTTGGCTGTTGACTGGCTAGTCCACACGGGCTTTGACTGCCAGCTCATCAGAAGACGCCCTAGGCGGGGGGATTCAGGGGAATGCGAGGGGCTTTATTACAAAAAAACGCGTGGCAATAAAACATCAACTACTTGGTTGGACCGATCCATCCACCTGGTCAGACCTGACCTGACCAAGCCGCTCTACTCCCATCCCCTGCTTCGCTCCCCTCCCCTGTTCGTCGTCGCTGCCGAGGTGCTCCCCTCCCCTCGCCGGGCGTGGCGGTCTATGGCGACGCCCGCCATGAGCTCATCGTCGGACGCCAAGCCACCGCCGTCTGCTCCATTTGGTCGGGGCCTACGTGACGTTCCTCTCACTCCCTCCCGTCATCAGGATCATGCCGAGCCGCCGCTGTATGGTACGTCACCTTCGTCAGCACCTTCTCTGCCCGATTTGTCTGTTTTAGCTGGTGGAAAGAGTGCGCGCCCTACTCAATTGCGCATACGGGGTAGGGTTTAGGGTTCTTGGCCATCTTTTTTTGTCACGGGTTTAGGGGTGTAGGGTTTTAGCCGTGGATGGTGAAGTTAGTGGCAGATGCAAATTAGGGTTTAATGAGGCCTTTCGATAGGTTATTTATAGATGAAATATGGTTGTACAGAGGTAATTAAGGTTTTGATTGCTCGAATTGTTAGGAAAAGTGGATGCCCTATTTTTTTGGCCGTCAATGTTAGCTTAAATTAGGTTACATGCTTCGACCATATGTTGTTTTGTTAATGATATGATTGTTTGTTTGCTAGATCCACCAAAGGAACAGGCTTTTGGACGTGAAAGATCATACATTTGTTTATTTGATATGCCATGAATGCCATCATTTTGTTCTAGAAATGTCTGAACTTTCAGTTATCTATTTCTGAACCTGTATCTGATACATTTGTCTACATTGTCTATTACTGAACCTGTATGAAAATTGACATTTTGGTTAGATTGGTGCACTTACACTGAGCATATTTGTAGTAAAGATGCTTTCAAATAGCATGGTTGGGTCATGTCTTCAACTAGCTGAACATTGATAGTTTTGTTATTACTGACTGAACATTTTTTTGTCTGAACATTGACAGTTGTGTTAGACTGGTGCAGTTACATTGTGTTAATTTCCTAGATCAGATGATCTCAAATAGCATGGTTGTGTCATTGTGCAGTTGCATTGTCTCTTCATCTCTGTTATTACTGTCTGTTGTTGCATTGTGCAGTTGCATTCTCTGTCATCTCTGATATTACTGTCTGTCTGAAGATTTTGTCATTTCATTTGTTTTGCAGGCCCCCTAAGCAACCATTTCTCTGTTGAGTTCATACATGGTGGATATTTCCTATGTGCAGGCAAGCATAGGGGTTACAAGGGCCACTCCATTTGGTATAACAACTGTGATATAGATAATTGGACACCTACAGTTGTTGCCAGTCTGGTGGAGAAAATTGGGTATGAGTTGGAGGGCAGGATAAGGGCTTACTGGTGTGTTCCTGGACTGATAGTCTATAAGAATGGCTTAAGAGAAATTAAGTTAGGGGACAACACAATGACATAGAACATGAAGGATTGTGTTCTGAATGGGAACCATTTCCAGCAGATATTTCTTGATCATGATGACAGCATAAGGTCATATATTTCCCCTGTTCCAGTTTATTCTGATGATGAGGATCCTCCTTTGGCCAAATTCAGTGGCCTGAGGCCTAAGAAGGAGCAAGTGCAAGATGAGCAGTCACAGCCAGTGCAGGAGGATCATTCTGACCAAGTGCAAGAGGAAAATGTTGAGCAAGTGCAAGAGAAGGCTGAGCAAGATCAATTGTATGATGCAAAAAGTGAGGAAGAGTCAAAAGAAGAGGAGTACATACCAGGTCCTCCTCAACCAGGAGAATATATTCATACATTTCAATTTGAGTTCAGTGGCAGAAGGAAAACCTGTAGGGTTTTAAACATGGATGCAGAAGATGGAATTGGTGATTCAGCAATGAGATCTTCAACAATTCATGATTCTGATGAAGATTTCAATCCACAACTTGTTGATTCAGATATTGATCTGCAAGATGATTATGACTTTTTTGACAGAAATGTTGATTGTGATAAAGGTAAACATTTAGCAGTCCAAGAACAACCTGATGATCCTGTTGAAGATGTGGACCTGTGTTTGCCTTCTTCTGATGAAGATAAGCTTAAGCTCAATTTCAAAAGTTTTAGAGAAGAAGACCTGTCTAAACTAGAGTTCCAAGTGGGACAGACATTTGCAAGTGTTGAGTTACTGAGGAAAGCTATCAAAGAGTACAACTGTAGGGAAAGGGTTGACATTAAGTGCCTCAGAAATGATAGGAAAAGACTGCATGCCATTTGTGAAGAAGGTTGCCCTTGGTCTTTGTTTGCATCATTTGATTGCAGAACAAAATGCTTGATGGTCAAGAAATACAATCCAAAGCATACCTGCATAAAGAAATGGTCTGTGAAGTCATTCACTGCTCCCTTCATGGCAGGAAAATACATTGATTCTTTTAGAGCAGATGAAAACATGAGCATGAAGAATTTTGCAAGGGTGGTTCAGAAGGACTGGAACATGGCAACTACAAGGAGCAAACTTAGAAGGGCTAAGAGACTAGTCAAGAAGGTCCTTGAAGGAGATGAGTTAGAGCAGTACAACAACATGTGGGATTATGCACAAGAAGTCAGAACATCAAACCCATGTAGCTCTTTCTATGTGGGTGTCAATGATGGCATATTTGGAAGTTGCTATTTTTCTCTAGATGCCTGCAAAAGGGGTTTCATGCAAGCCTGCAGGCCTGTCTTATGTTTAGATGGATGTCACCTGAAGAGCAAGTATGGAGGTGTTATGTTGTGTGCTGTTGGGATGGATCCCAATGACTACATTTACCCTCTAGCATTTGCAGTTGTGGAGGTAGAGAACACTAATACATGGAAATGGTTTTTGTCAAACCTGAAGAGTGACTTGGGAATACTCAACATAGAACCATGGACTATTATGCCAGACAAACGAAAGGGGCTGATCAAGGGAGTGAGGCAGCACTTTCCTGATTCAGAGCACATGTATTGTGTCAGGCATATATGGCAGAAAGAACCAGTTATGGAAGTGTGCAAGGAGCACAACACCTGAACTATGGGCTGCAAACATGGAGGAGCTAAAGGCCATGAGCTTGGAAGCCTACACATGGCTTGAGCAACTACCACCAAACACTTGGGTCAGGGGTTTCCAAAGAGAATTTCCTAAGTGTGATATCCTTCTAAACAACAGCTGTGAGGTTTTCAACAGATATATCCTTGAGGCTAGGGAGATGCCGATCAGATCAATGGTTGACAAGATCAAAACCCAGCTTATGGTCAGATTCTACAATAAAAGAAAGGAGGCAGAGAACTGGCCTGGCTCTATATGCCCAAAAATAAGGAAAAGAGTTGAAAAGAATATTGAGCGGTCAGCTACATGCATGGTTTGAGGGGCTGGTGATGGCATTTTCCAGGTTGACAACAAGAACAGGACATACATTGTTGACATCAAGGAAGATAGTTGTACATGCAAGAGGTGGGATCTTAGTGGAGTTCCATGTCACCATGCAATTGCATGCTGCAGACATGAAAGAATTGACCCTGAGACTTTGGTGCACTCTTGCTACAGTATTTAGGCATTCAAGCTAGCATACCAACCCATTATCAAGCCTTGCAGAGACAGGAGAGAGTGGAAAGAAGATGAATGGGTGTGATATCAAGCCACCTGTCTATGAAAAAAAGTAGGGAGGCCTTCAAACAAGAGTAGGAGAAATCAGCCTTATGAGTGTGAAAAGAAATATGGAACCAATGTGATGAGCAGACATGGAGTTAAGATAACATGCTCCTACTAGCATGAATCATGCCACAACATCAAAGGATGCAATCAATGGAAAGCTGGCATTTTGCCAAAAAAACAAGTGAGAAGGGGGCCTAGGGCTATACCTGATGATGTGTCAGATGATGACCAATAAGCTGTTGGCCAAGCACCACATGCTACTCAACAAGAAGGCCAACTCCCACAGCAGGAAGTCAATCTAACACAAGACGGTGGCCATCTCACACAGGATGAGGTTAATCTAGCAGAAGATGATGCCCAAGTACCACAACAGGAGGTCAATGTAACACAAGATGATGGCCAACTCACACAGGAGGAGGTCCATACTACTCAAAATGCTGCTCAAGAAGATGAAGAGTATTATACGCCAATTGTATTTCAGGTAAATGCTAATCTTTTGTCCACTTTTTACCAGTTTTATCTCAGGTAAATGCTAGGATGCTTATCAGTTATGTCCACCTCTTGTCATTGAACATGTGCATGACTTTGGATGTACAATGCTACACAAGATGCAGCAAGCTAGACCAGTGCCTAGAGATTACAATGAAACCATTGTGCCAGATTCAACATTTGTCTCTATGGAAGCTAATTCTCAAGCTACAACACATATAACAACAACTACAACAGCTAAAACTGATGGGAATCTGACAATGAAGCTGTTGAAGATGAAGAAGGACAAAGAAAGGCAGATGGCAGCCAAAAGAGATGCAGCACTGGAGGCCATGAATGAGTTAGCAGAGAAAAGAGCAGAGGAGGCAGAAGCAAAAAGGCAAGATGTTGCTATCAGGAAAGCAGAGCAAGCAACAAGAAGAAGAAGAGCAGAAAAAGAGAAGAAGGCTGAGGAAACATCAGCAAAGCAACAAGCAACAACAGCAAGGAAAGTTGCATTGCAACAAGAGAAGGAAGCAAAAGCAATTGAAGCAATTGCAGCTAAAGCAGAGGCAACACTTAAGAGAAAAGAAGAACAAGAAGCAAAGAGAGCAGAGGCACCACTGAAGAGGAAGGAAGATCAAGAAGCAAAGAGGAAACAGCAAGAAGAGGCCAAGAGAAGAAGAGCTGAGGAGAACAAGCAAGCAAGGTCAAGTGCACATGTGCCCAAGACAAACGAGTCAATATGTTTGATGAGTTTAGATGAATCACTGGTGTTGCACTTGCGGCCATCTCATTTTTTGTCAAAAACTTCATTTTGAGTGCTTGAAACTATTCAAATGTACTAGCCATTCAGTGTTTGAAACTATTGAATGTAGTTCAATCATGGGCTCATTCAGTTAACTGCATGTTTGAATGAAATTTATGCAAGTTAGTACTCATCTCATCTGAATGTTTTGACTTAAATTTATGAAAGTTAATTGTTTGAGTTCGTACAGATCAATCTGAGTGTTTTGATCTAATCAGCACTAATATTTTTGATTGAAAAAAGACATTAAAAATGTTTGGCCTGAATGTAACTAGGTGTATTTCTAATCAACACTAACTAGGTGAAAAATGAATTTTTGATTCAAAAAAACAAAAAAATGGTTGGCCTGGGGCTCGAACCCAGGCCTGTGGTATGAAGAGATGCATGCATTGTGAGTGGGATAGTACTATTAGTCTGACCAAATGCTACTGGACACACACCTTATTATTTCGTAGTGGCCCTCAGGTCCAGCGTTCGTTGCACATTATATACGGCGACCGTGTGTTGCGTTGTCTGCATGCCGTTTTGGTTTCTCCAACTCTGTCTTTAAGCCCACCCAACCACCCGCCGCTCTCCACTTGCCACTCGCCACTTGCGTCTAGAGTCCACTCGCCACTCGCGTCGCCTCAGTTTCTCCTCGCTCAGTCACCACCGACGACCACACCGCCGCCATCGACATGGAGAACAGCCCCGACTGGCAGAGGGCCATCAATGACCTCGCAGGCGACGACCAGGCGATGCGCGCGGACCTGACGAAGATCAGGAAGTGGTTCCCAAGCATTGGGATGCTGCATCACCACGCGCGTGGCCTCCTGAAGATCATAACCGACGACGAGCTGGACCGCGCCTGCACCGGTCGCCTCGGTATCCCTCCTGCGCTCGTCCTCCACTTCACGATGTAGGAGACACGCTCCAACGACCCAGGCCAGCGCGCCCGGTGGTGGAGGTATCGGTCCGCCACCGCGCCGCCATAGCCGGATCCGTCGCGTGTTGGCTCGCGAGCGGAGCGTGTCCAGAACATCGAGGTGGCCGTCCCCGCGCCTGTCAACATGGTTGAAAGTGCAACTATCCCTGGGTGGTTTTGGTAATTCCTAACAACATATATTTCATTGAGCTAATGCTACTTCAAGATAAATATTTCAGGAAAGCTCAATGATTGGCATGGCATGGATGAGAAAAGTGGATCCCTCAAAATGCTAAGGACAAAAGGATTGGCTCAATCTCAAACCACAAGACTCTACATTTTCTATTTTAGTGATCCAAGATCACATTGAGTCTATAGGAAAAGCCAATACTATCAAGGAGGGATGAGGTGTTGCTTAATGGCTTTCTTGCTCAAAATGCTTAGTGATATGCTCCAAAGCCCTCAACTACTTTCTCACATCCACATATGACCTAAACCAAAAGTCAAACTCGGCCCCACCGATTCTTTCTATCCGGCGCCACCGAGTTCAGATGTCATTGCCACTACCACAAACCCTAGGCAAATCGGTCTCACCGATAGGGATCTCGGTCTCACTGAGATGGGATTGTAAACTCTCTGTTTCCCTTCATAATGTTTCGGTCCAACCGAGATGAGAAATCTGTCCCACCGAGATTGCAATGTAAACTCTCTGTTTTCCTTTCATAACGTTTCAGTCTCACCGAGATGAGCGAATCGGTCCCACCGAGTTTGCCTGACTAACCCTTTGTGTGTCCATTACCAAAATCGGTCTCACTGAGTTTGTGTAATCGGTCTCACCGAGATTACGTTATGCCCTAACCCTAACCATATCGGTCCTACCGAGTTGCATGTCGGTCCCACCGAAAATCCTAACGGTCACATCATTTGCTGAATCGGTCTGACCGAGTTTCTCAATTCGGTCCCACCGAGATTGGTAACTTGTGTGTAACGGTTAGATTTTGTGTGGAGGCTATATATGCCCCTCCACCCACTCTTCATTCGTGGAGAGAGCCATCAGAATGTACCTGCACTTCCAACTTACATTTTCTGAGACAGAACCACCTACACTTGTGTTGAGGCCAAGATATTCCATTCCTACCATATGAATCTTGATCTCTAGCCTTCCCCAAGTTGCTTTCCACTCAAATCTTCTTTCCACCAAATCCAAATCCTATGAGAGAGAGTTGAGTGTTGGGGAGACTATCATTTGAAGCACAAGAGCAAGGAATTCATCATCAACACACCATTTGTTACTTCTTGGAGAGTGGTGTCTCCTAGATTGGCTAGGTGTCACTTGGGAGCCTCCGACAAGATTGTGGAGTTGAACCAAGGAGTTTGTAAGGGCAAGGAGATCGCCCACTTCATGAAGATCTACCCCTAGTGAGGCAAGTCCTTCGTGGGCGACGGCCATGCTGGGTTAGACAAGGTTGCTTCTTCGCGGACCCTTCGTGGGTGGAGCCCTCGGCGGACTCGCGCAGCCATTACCCCTCGTGGGTTGAAGTCTCCATCAACGTGGATGTACGATAGCACCACCTATCGGAACCACGACAGAAACATCTGTGTCTCCTATTGCATTTGCACTCTCCAAACCCTTCCCTTTACATTCTTGCAAGTTGCATGCTTTACTTTCCGCTGCTCATATACTCTTTGCATGCTTGCTTGAATTGTATTAAGTTTGCTTGACCCGTGCTAAAGTTGCTAAAATCTGCCAAAGACTAAAATTGGGAAAAGGCTAAGTTTTTATTTGGTCAAGTAGTCTACCCTCCCTCCTCTAGACATACTTTCGACCCTACAAGTGGTATCAGAGCTTTGGTATCCATTTGCTTTGATCTCCATAGCTTTTGGTGGTCATAGCCTTGGTTTCACAACCTAGGAGAGTATGGCGTCTAGCGAGGGAAATTACCACCGTAGAGGTCCTTACTTTGATGGTACTAATTCTGCTAGTTGGAAGCATAAGATGAAAATGCATATTCTTGGACATAACCCCGCCGTTTGGGCTATTGTGTGTATTGGTTTGCAAGATGAATTCTTTGATGGGAGAGAACCGAACCGTCAAGCTACCGCGGAAGAGTTGAAGATGCTGCAATACAACGCTCAAGCATGTGATATCCTCTTCAACGGATTGTGCCCCGAAGAATTCAACAAAATTAGCCGTCTTGAGAATGCAAAGGAAATTTGGGATACTTTGATTCACATGCACGAAGGTACCGACTCCGTCAAGGAATCCAAGTTGGATGTGCTTCAAAGTCAGCTTGACAAGTTCAAGATGAAGGATGGTGAAGGTGTCGCTAAAATGTACTCTAGGCTTTCTCTCATCACAAATGAGATTGCCGGCTTAGGAAGTGAAGAGATGACCAACAAATTCATCATCAAGAAGATCCTAAGAGCCTTAGATGGAAAATATGATACCGTGTGCACATTGATTTAAATGATGCCCAATTACAAAGATCACTAGCCAACGGAAGTCATTGGAAGAATTGTTGCTCATGAGATGTCACTCAAGTATAAGGAGGAGCTCCACAACAAGTCAAGTGGTGCTTACAAAGCCTCATGTGAAGCTCCCACATCATCAAGTGAGAAACAAACCTTCAATGAATAATTGAGCCTAATGGTGAAGAACTTCAACAAATTCTACAAGAGTAGAAGCAAGGAGAGAAGTTCCAAGTCAAGGTCCTACAATGAGAAAAGATCTTCTAGCCATGAGCGTAATTGCTACAATTGTGGAAGACCTGGACACTATTCCAATGAGTGTACGACACCCTACAAAAGAAGAGAAGATTCTCCTAAAAGAAGAAGTAGAAGATAAGAATCACCACCAAGAGAGAGGAGTAGTAGAGATGATCATTATGAACGAAGAATATCCCGGAGAAGCAAGGATTCGGAAAGGAAAGATAAGTCATCAAGGAGCTACACAAAACGAAGACATCAAGCTCATGTTGGTGAATGGGTATCCGGCTCTGACTCCGACCATCACTCCGAGAGAAGCTATCACTCCGACTCAGAACATACTCAAGATGAAGGTGTTGCTGGTCTAGCACTTGTGTTAACCAACTCCTACGACATATTTGACTCACCAAATGAAGGACTTAGAGGATGCTTCATGGCTAAAGTCCCAAAGGTATCACACCCCGAGTATGTTGATTTCAATAGTGATGAAGATGACTTGTTAGGTGATGATGATTTACTTGTTGACAACTCTAGTGATGAATACTATGATGAAATGTCAATTAATCATGCAAATCAAGATAAAACGAATGACAATGATAAGGAGAAGATTGAGCTCCTAAATAAAGAACTAAACACTCTTAAGTTAGCTCATGAAACTATCTTAGGAGATCATCGAGAACTTTTAAGGACTCATGAGAAGTTACGCTTTGAAAAGCTCAACCTTGAGCAAGAACATGAGTTTTTAAAAGCGATCAATGATGATCTTCACAAGAAAAGTTCTTCTTACATTGCCAAGCGTTTACTCTTATCTACTTACATGCCTCAAGTCAAGTCTAGTAACAAGAACAAGAAAGATTCTTCCTCTAGTAGTAACAATAATCATACTAAATCCAAAGTTGTTGCTTCTAGTAGTTCTCTTGATTCCACTAATGATTCACTTAGCCAAGTTACACTTGAGCAAGAAAACAACTTATTGAAGGGAATCATAGAGAAAGGTGTTTACAAGAGTCTTGCCGGGAGTAAGCAATTCGAGGAAATTGTACGCAAGCAAGGAAGGCACCGGAAGAACCAAGGTGTTGGTTTTGAACGAAAGTTCAATGCCAATGGAGTTGAGTGGGAAGAAGATCAATACCCCAAGACGAAGTTTGTTCCTCAACAAGAGAAGTATGATCCTACTTCTTTCAAAGGGACACACGCTCAACATGATCTTTCACCACAAGACCACAAGCAGAAAGGCAAGGACAAGCTTCAAGAGGAGATTGATGCATTTGAAGAAGCTCCTAAGGCCTTGGTCAAGTGGGTTCCCAAGACTACATCAAGTTCTACTTCATCAAGTACAACTACAACTCCAAGGATTCCCATCAAGATGATGTGGATCCTGAAGAAGAAGAACTAGAGAGTTCTTGAGGGTGACTCCGCCAACATACTTCACTCTTATCATTTTGGCAAGAACAAGTGCAATCAACTTCCACATCTTGCACTAGTTCAAGGAGTCACAAACCCTCTTGTTGGTAAGACAAGGGACAAGGTAACCTAATGCTTTCATGGACATCATCTTGTGTGTGCATCACTCTATGTCTATGGATATTCTTGTTTGTTCCTTGTGGGACTAACCCATGTAGGTATTGAAAGTGCAACTCACTCCAAAGGATTGCTCCAAATGATCTACATCAACATTGAGCATCCACATCTTCAACACCTACATGAAGTCATCATCGACAAAACCCAAGGTTAGTTCATCCCTCTTAGGGGGGATCTCACATCTAGGGGAAGCTTTACTCAAAGAATTAAGCTAAAGCAACTCTAATGATGTGAACACAATAATGCTTTATGTAAAAGTGGTAACCCCACTTGTGCTTAAACGATGAGTATGACCTATGATCAAATGTTCTCATTTGACTCCTAAGTCAATATACTCATATATAGATGACCTAGTCATCTCCAATTGCTTGATAGATGCTAGAATGGTTGTGCATGCTTTGCCACATATTTCATTTGTCATTTTATTGTGTGAGCATGTTGGTTGCATATTTCACCCATTCGAGGACATCCACTTGTAGTTTTGATTGTTTGGTTTCTTTTCTTTTGCCAAGTGGATGGACAAGAATGCCTATTAACCTTCTCTAGCTATCTATGCTTTTCTTGTCTCAAACTCTATTCATGCTACATCACAAAGTTTGATCAAGTCAGATTCGAACCACTGTGTGTGAGGAGCACTCGGAGTCCCTGATTCGTCATAGACTTAAACCTTCCAAAACCTCTTTGTGCGTTTCAGTCTAACCGAGAAATCCATTTCGGTCACACCGAGTTCACTAAGTTGATCTAGGTTTTCAATCTCGGTGCAATCGATTTGAACTTTTCAATCACACCAAGTTGCAGTAACTGCTTGCAGTTATGCATCTCGGTGCCACTGAGTTGTTCCACTCGGTCACACCGATAGGGTCAGGCTATATATACCCCCGGGCCAAATTTTGGAAATTTTTCTGAACCTCTTCGCCCGCGCACAGCCTGCTCTGCCTCCTCGAGTCTCCGGATCGTCCTCCTCGTCGCCAGCGACCTCCAGCCGCTGGTCTCCGCCGCCGTCAACAGGAATTGTCTCTGCCATTGGCGCCGTAGCAAGTCCATCGCCGAACTAGGGCATGGATTTGAAAATTTTGTGCTATTCCTCACTCCGATTCCTAGCACATTGTGTTGCCATGTATCTTGCCATGATTGAGAACTTCCTATCCAACAAAATCACTCTGTAGATTAGTTTTGGATTGAAAATTTAGGGTCAGGTTTCCGCCGAAATCATCTCGGACCAACCGAGTTGTGGAAATCGGTCCCATCGATTTGGCTCAGGCAGTGCACATGTGATTCTCGGTCTGACCGGGAATTGCAAATCGGTGTGACCGAGTTCAGGACTTTGTGAAACCCTAGCAGTCTCGGTGCCACCGAACTGTCACTCGGTCTGACCAAGTTCACTAGTTTAGGTTCCAAAAGTTGCTTCCGTATCAGCGAGTTTACAAATCGGTAGCTCCAAAATGCTTTCTGTGGAAAACTAAAACTAAGTTTTTGACTCAATCTTTTTCTGCAAAAACCTTTGTGCTTTGTGATGCTCATCTACTCTAACTCATCTATATCTATTAACAGGGTCTGCTATCAGTGTTTGCATCATGTCAGATCAGAGTGACAGTCAAAACAAGTCTAAGGAGCAAGTTCACATGAGTGAGGGCACTAGTCCCTCGAGCAACTATGATGGTAGCTGGAGCACACCCAACAACTTGCCAAAGGCAGCCACCAGGGCCAGAAAGAAGAGAACCTCAGATTCTGAGATGAGGACTATGTGGCTATTGAGGATGAGGCCACCTCAAAGAAGAAAGTGCTGAAGAAGGAATATGGCACAACTGCCACCATTAAGCCAGGAATGAAGACAAAGGTTCCTGCCAAGAGAGTTCCTATGTCAAAGGCCAGAGCATCCACTCAAGAGACTTTGGGATCTGAACCCAAAGAAGCAGTTGTGGCTGAAAAGAAAAGGAAAGAAGGGGTCAAGAAGACCATGGCTAGGGTTGTTGGAAAGCCCTCCATGAAGGAAGAAGAAGAGGAAGAGGTTGCAGCACCAGCTCCTAAAGCTCAAAAGCTAATGGGAGATGCTATTAGATCAAGGGCTGCTCCATCTAAACCTAAAGATGCTCCTAAGGCTGCTGCACCAAAACCCAAGTCTGCACCCAAGAGGAACACCAGGAGTATTCCAGCTACAGAGAAGAACAAGGCCCCAGTGCCTGAAGCTGCTGAAGAAGAAGATGCAGACTCACTTCTCTTAAGGAAGTTGAAGCCCAAAATCCTAGATCATAATGATGCTCACCCAGTTGCAGAATACAGGAAGCTCCGGAAGGATGCAGGTCTGAGACAGTGGAGATTGACTGACCCCTATGCTGTCAGAAGAAGAACTTCTGTGGACTACAGGTTCCATACTAAGGAACAGCAGGATTTCTATGAGATAGTGCTGCTTGATAAGAAGCCCATAGTCTGTGACATGAGATGGGTTGTTTGGGAGTACATCAAGAAAAATGAAGAGCACTATCCTGGAGTTTATGACAATTTCAAGTCTTGTGGAGTAGTAGACTTTGTTGGGCAGAAGCTCACAAAGTGGAATGATGAGCTCATTATGCAGTTCTACTCCATAGCTCATTTCTACCCAGATGGGAGGATAGTATGGATGTCTAAGGGTACAAGGTACCAGTCAATAGTTGAAGAATGGTCTGAATTGATCAATGCTCCAAAGGAAAATAAGGATGACTTGGACGTCTATGCCAAGAAGAAGAAAGATCACAACTCCATGGCTCACATGTACAGAGAGATCCCAGATGCTGCACTTGAGACACACAAGTTTGGATCTGTACACTATCTGTTGTCAGGACTGCCCACTATCAACTGGATTTTAAGGCATACTTTGATGCCCAAGTCAGGTGATCACAAGATGATCAAAGGCCATGCAATTAATTTGCTTCACATATTTGATGTGCCTCAGAAGTTCAAAGTCATGAGCCTGATTGTGGAAACAATCAAAAGGACTGCTGTTGATCAGAACAGGAGTTGTGGGTATGCCCCACACATTCAGGAACTCATAAACTCCAAGATGGGCACTGGCACATATCTCTTGGATAAGGAACACATGCCCATCTACCCTGACTTTGAGGACAACACAATTGTGATGGATGAAAATAAACCATCACAAGAGAAGAAGGAGAAGGCAAGGGATGAGAAGGCTGCAAGGATCCCAATTGCTGAAGAGGCATATGAGATCTTCCTAAAGAGCAAGCAAGATCAACTAGGCTACTTGATTGCCTCCACTTTGAGGATTGAGAAGGGCCTGGCCACCCTAACTCAAAACCAGGAGAGCTTGGAGAGAATCATCGAGTAGAAGTTCTATGCTCTTGATGTCAAAGTGAAAGAGATCCAAACTGCTGTTGAGCAACTTCAGGAGGAAGTGGAGGAGAAGAAGGGCAAGTCAACTACTGATGCTTTTGCTAGAGTGCCCAGAGGACAGAGATCTGCCGTAGTGCCTGTTCCAGACACCAGAGCTACATCATCTGCCCCAGCTACAACTTTACTACATCCAGCTCCAGCACCCTCTCCACCAGCTCCAGCTACATCAACAGAAGTCTTCATCCAAGGAGCCATCTCTACACCATCCCATGAAGACCAAGCCTGAGAGTCGTTTAGCACTATGCATTTTCTATGAACTTTTTGGTAACTTGTTGCCAAAGGGGGAGAAAAATGTATAGATCATAGGCTTCGAGAGAGAGAGAGAGTGTGTGTTGCTTTTGTTCTCTCTTGTCTTTTTGGTGGTTGAACTTCGTTATTTGCTTGTTTGCTTAATACTCTATGCCGTTTATGAGATTCTTGGATGATCATGTGTTTGATCATATGCTACCTTAATGCTTGTTGGATGACATTATCCTTTTATATCTCTATATGATCATTCACTTTGCTTGGTGATGAGTGCATGTGTTTAATTATTGTCATTTTGAGCGCTCCACCAAGATGTATGTGACATGGAAGAGTAACCCATGATTCAAATTCTTTATGCATTTGCAATCCAAATCAAATTTTAAATAATGCACAAATTTAGGGGGAGCTCTTACTTTTCACATACTTCTCAAAGCGACAATGTTCTTCATCTTATTATTATTTGTCGAAGCTTTGATCTATATGTTGTCATCAATTACAAAAAAGGGGGAGATTGAAAGTGCAACTATTCCTGGGTGGTTTTAGTAATTCCTAACAACATATATTTCATTGAGCTAATGCTACTTCAAGATAAATATTTCTGGAAAGCTCAATGATTAGCATGGCATGGATGAGAAAAGTGGATCCCTCAAAATGCTAAGGACAAAAGGATTGGCTCAAGCTCAAAGCACAAGACTCTACATTTTCTATTTTAGTGATCCAAGATCACATTGAGTCTATAGGAAAAGCCAATACTATCAAGGAGGGATGAGGTGTTGCTTAATGGCTTTCTTGCTCAAAATGCTTAGTGATATGCTCCAAAGCCCTCAACTACTTTCCCACATCCACATATGACCTAAACCAAAAGTCAAACTCGGCCCCACCGATTCTTTCTGTCCGGCGCCACCGAGTTCAGATGTCATTGCCACTGCCACAAACCCTAGGCAAATTGGTCTCACCGATAGGGATCTCGGTCTCACTGAGATGGGATTGTAAACTCTCTGTTTCCCTTCGTAACGTTTCGGTCCAACCGAGATGAGCGATCGGTCCCACCGAGATTGCAATGTAAACTCTCGGTTTCCCTTTCGTAACGTTTCGATCTCACCGAGATGAGCGAATCGGTCCCACCGAGTTTGCCTGACCAACCCTCTGTGTGTCCATTACCAAAATCGGTCTCACCGAGTTTGTGTAATCGGTCTCACCGAGATTACATTATGCCCTAACCCCAACCATATCGGTCGTACCGAGTTGCATGTCGGTCCCATCGAAAATCCTAACGTCACATCATTTGCTGAATCGGTCCGACCGAGTTTCTCAATTCGGTCCCACCGAGATTGGTAAGTTGTGTGTAACGGTTAGATTTTGTATGGAGGCTAGATATACCCCTCCGCCCACTCTTCATTTGTGGAGAGAGCCATCAGAACGTACCTACGCTTCCAACTTACATTTTCTGAGAGAGAACCACCTACACTTGTGTTGAGGCCAAGATATTCCATTCCTACCATATGAATCTTGATCTCTAGCCTTCCCAAAGTTGCTTTCCACTCAAATATTCTTTCCACCAAATCCAAATCCCGTGAGAGAGAGTTGAGTGTTGGGGAGACTATCATTTGAAACACAAGAGCAAGGAGTTCATCATCAACACACCATCTGTTACTTCTTGGAGAGTGGTGTCTCCTAGATTGGCTAGGTGTCACTTGGGAGCCTCTGACAGGATTGTGGAGTTGAACCAAGGAGTTTGTAAGGGCAAGGAGATCACCTACTTCGTGAAGATCTACCCCTAGTGAGGCAAGTCCTTTGTAGGCGACGGCCATGGTGGGATAGACAAGGTTGCTTATTCATGGACCCTTTGTGGGTGGAGCCCTCCATGGACTCGCGATGCCATTACCCTTCGTGGGTTGAAGTCTCCATCAACGTGGATGTACGATAGAAACACCTATCGGAACCACGACAAAAACATCTGTGTCTCCTATTGTGTTTGCACTCTCCAAACCCTTCCCTTTACATTCTTGCAAGTTGCATGCTTTACTTTCCGCTGCTCATATACTCTTTGCATGCTTGCTTGAATTGTATTAGGTTTGCTTGACCCGTGCTAAAGTTGCTAAAATCTTCCAAAGACTAAAATTGGGAAAAGGCTAAGTTTTTATTTGGTCAAGTAGTCTAGTCTCCCCCCTCTAGACATACTTTCGATCCTACAACGGCCTACTAGGACCACTACCAGCCCGACCTCCTCGGGCGCGATGACGACTCCGATTACATCTCGCCGGACTCGGAGTACGACTCTGGCTCCGACGACAACTCTGGTTACACCGCCGACTCGTCTTGGTCGACTGGCTTGGAGGAGCCGAAGGTGATCGTCCTCTTTGACGATGAGCCGGAGGTCCAGATGGCGGCGCCCGTCATCCCCGAGCTGGAGGTCCAGATGGTGGCGCCTGTCGCCAGGGAGGGTGACAAGCACCGCCCAATTGACGTCGACGTGCTTCCAGATGTTCCTGACATCATCAAGAAGGAGGTGGAGGTGGTCTTGGCTCTTGAAGCACATGCAGAGGTGGCTGAAAAGAAGATGAACAAGAAGAAGAGGAAGATGCCTGAAGAAGGTGCAGCTGAGGTTCGCCGGTCAGAGCGCCTGAAGAAGTGAAGGTGGTTAGTTCGGTATGCTGAAAGTATAATATTTTCAGCATATAAGTTATAATCAGAGATGTTTGGTTAGTTAGGCATGCTTGTATAATGTGAGCACATAAGTTAATTATTACTGCTGGTCTTCTTTTGGTAATGTGATGTTATGGCTTCACTGTCTGCTGAACTATATATTTGTGGACAAGTACTATGAAATGCTAAATGTTGATGTCATATTTGTGGACAAGTACTACGAACTTCTGTCATTGTTGCTATCATATTCAATTATTGTCAGTTACTATGTTGAGCAATTGTTTCTGTCATTGTTAGGTATGTCGAATGTTGTCAGCTATCTGACTGTTGATGTTTAACTGATTGTTGTCAACATTTAGTTCAACATTTTTTGTCTTTTGTCAGCACCAAATAAACATCAACTAAATGAATTCTTGTAGTTCAACTGTTTTATACATATGTGGTTAGCTGCTGGATAAACAAATTGACTTGAATAACATCAAACTGGAATTTGAGCATCTAGTACAACACCAGTTCAATCAAATTCATTAAGCATCCAGTACTACATCAGTACAACATCAGTACAACATCAGTTAAATCATTCAGCATGTAGTACAACATCAGCTCAATCAAAATCATCCAGCATCCCCTTAAGCTTCCTTATCTTCTCCTTGGTGTCCTCTTTGTGTTTGAACAAGTCACCAATCATGTATTCAAGCTTTCTCTTCTCTTGCTTTAATTTATCGCTCTCTCCAATGACTTGGTCCCTCTCCTGGATCACTTGATCTCTCTCTTTTTATGCCTTAGCCCTAAATACCTGATGAATGCCTGTTACTGTTTTGTCATTCCTCTTCCTCTTCTCAAGCTCTTCCCTAAGATCAGCCATAGCAATTTGTGTGCTGCCTAATTGGCTAATTGCATGCTCCTTCTCAGCCACCAGATTAGCAAAATCAAGTTTGAAATTGCTAAGCTCCTTTTCCAACTTCTTCTTCTCTTCCAAAATCTTCAAGTTTTTGTGAGCATTCAGAACATTTTGTGTGAGATTCTGTTTTGTCTCGTCTTCATACATACTCCATATCCTAGCTAGGCTCATCTTCATGCATCAGGCCACTCAGGGTCAACCCACTCCACATAGTTGCAGCCAGGTACTTCCTATGAATTTAAAACAAACATAATTTCAGTTAACTAATCAAGAAATTCAGTTAACTACTCAACAAATTCCAGTTAACTAAACATAGCACTTTAAATGGCATACAAATTGACTACTGAAAAATAACTAAAATTTGAGATTTTTAAACTTTTGACAGTGTGAATGAATTTGTACTAACCTTGTGGGCACATGTTAGGAACCTCCTACCAGTATCAACTGATTCAAATGCCACAACCTTCTCACACAAAGTTCCATGCTGACATGTAAAACTAGGTAAATCTATGGCCAAGCCTCTCCATTCCTCAGAGGAGATTGTGGCAGGAGCCTAAAACAAATCCATATTTGGATTCAGAATGAAGAAAGAAAACCCTAGCTGTTGGTAACCCTAGTAGGAGATGAGGAGGAGATGACCAACCTTGCTGGTAACAGAGTCATCTCCAGAAGAGCTAGGGAGATCATCCCACGACACCATGGTTGAACTTTGTGGTGCTGGAGAAGAAGAGAAGAAATGAGTGGTGATGGATCTGGTGGTGGAAGAGATATACTTGTGGCCGGGGAGGAAGCAAAGGTGGATCTGGTGGTTGTGGACCAAAGGCAAACATACGTTGCAAGTTGTAGGGTGCCAGTGTGCATGGTTGTGGACCAATCAGTTAACTGAATATTTGTTCAGTTAAGTTCACTTACATTTTGGCCATATTAATCAAGCTCATTTAACTTAATCCTTGTTCAGTTAAGTTCAGTTACATTTTGGCCATATCAATCAAGCTCATTTAACTGAATCCTTGTTCAGTTAAGTTGATTTACAATTTGGCCATATCAATCAAGCTCATTTAACTGAATATTTGGCTAAGAAAAGACCAAGTTCAGTTAACTGAATATTTGGGTTAGAGAGCTCAGAGAAGACAAAGTTAACTGAATATTGACAACAAATTGGAAGATTCAACATTGACACTGAAACATTGATATTACTTGATAGATACATATCCATTACAACCATACAACCAAAATAACATCATATCCATTACAGCCATAGATACATATCTAGCTCAGACACCTACTAATTTATCAACATCTCACTTCTTCATAATGAAGATGAAAGACATCACACAAAGAACCACAACACTAGCCATAAGAAGCTTTAGCACTAGCATGATATCTCTACCTAATCCAAGAAGCATAGCAACTTGCTGCTTGGTAGCAAGTTTTTCTCACTAGGGCTGTCAAAATTCACCCTGCCTGCAATGCCTCTTCCAGCCAAGGCCCTTCCAGCTAAGTTTCTTCCTGCCATCCACTCAGTCCTCTTCCTCTCAAGCTCTTCCCTCCTGTCCTCAGCTGCACCAGTTGCATCTACATCAGCATTACCAACAAGAACTCTAGTTTCAACCAAATGCTCCACATATTCCATCTCCCAGCGCCAAAAATCACAGGTGACCTACAACCAAAGCAATGCAATGTGTGAAAATGACTGACAAAGTTCAGTTAACATGAGAAAATGTTCTGTTAAGGACTAAAATTCAGTTAACCATGGCTACTGAGCACATTCAAGACTTCTAAGCACATCATGGCTACTGAACATTTAGTTAAGAGATCTCTTTAGTTAAATTCTAAGCACATCACATCTAGTTAACCTAGCCATCATGCCTACTTAGCACAGCATGGCTACTGAACATGTTAGGTTCATGAATCAAACAGAACAAGACTGAAGCTTACATTGTCATGGGTGCACTTGTAGAAAACCCATCCATCGTTCTCATCGGTGCTAGAGCGGTAACACTTGACAGGTTCGCCACAATCGGGGCATCCGACCAGTGGCACCTCAACAGAGCAGCCACGCAGACCAGAGCACACACCGGAGCGGGAGGATCTCGCAGGTGACATGCCGTCGGCGAGAGATGGCAGCAGATCTAGGCGGTGGTGGCTGCGGTGAAGGCGGCGGAGCTGACGACAACGACTAGGGTTTGAGACAGGAGAGGAGAGGGAGAGGTGGCAGCAGATCTAGGCAGTGGTGGCTGCGGCGATGGCGACGGAGCTGGGGCGGGGACTAGGGTTCAAGACAGGAGAGGTGCAGTGCGGTGCGGTGGGTGTGGAGAGGTTGGGTCCGACCAGGTGGTGTCGTGTGGTCGATCCGACCAGGTGGGTGGGTGAGATGCGACCAGGTGAGGCGTGATACGTCTCCAACATATCTGTAATTTTTGATTGTGCCATGCTATTATATTACCCCTTTTGAATGTTTATGGGCTTTATTTTACACATTTATATCATTTTTGGGACTAACCTACTAACAGGAGGCCCAACCCGTATTGCTCTTTTTTTGCCTATTTCAGTATTTCGAAGAAAAGGAATATCAAACGGAGTCCAAACGGAATGAAACCTTCGGGAGCGTGATTTTTGGAATGAACGTGATTCGGAGAACTTGGAGTGCAAGTCAAGAAGCAAACGAGGCGGCCAGGAGATAGGAGGGCACGCCCACCCCTCCTGGGCGCGCCCCTATCTCCTGGGCCCCACAAGCGGCCACCAACATACTTCTTCCTCCTATATATACCTACGTACCCCGAAAACTTCCAGGGAGCAACCTAAACACAATTTCCACCGCCGTAACCTTCTGTATCCGCGAGATCCCATCTTGGAGCCTTCACCGGCGCTCCGCTGGAGGGGGAATCGACCATGGAGGGCTTCTACATCAACACCATAGCACTTCCGATGAGTTGTGAGTAGTTTACCACAGACCTTCGGGTCCATAGTTATTAGCTAGATGGCTTCTTCTCTCTTTTTGGATCTCAATACAATGTTCTCCCCCTCTCTTGTGGAGATCTATTCGATGTAAACTCTTTTTGCGGTGTGTTTGTCGAGATCCGATGAATTGTGGGTTTATGATCAAGTTTATCTATGAGAAATATTTGAATCTTCTCTGAATTCTTTTATGTATGATTGAGTTATCTTTGCAAGTCTCTTCGAATTATTAGTTTGGTTTGGCCTACTAGATTGATCTTTCTTGCCATGGGAGAAGTGCTTAGCTTTGGGTTCAATCTTGCGGTGTCCTTACCCAGTGATAGAAAGGGTTGCAAGGCATGTATTGTACTGTTTCCATGGAGCATAAAAAGATGGGTTTATATCATATTGCTTGAGTTTATCCCTCTACATCATGTCATCTTTCTTAATGCGTTACTCTGTTCTTATGAACTTAATACTCTAGATGCATGCTGGATAGCGGTCGATGTGTGGAGTAATAGTAGTAGATGCAGGCAGGAGTCAGTCTACTTGTCTTAGCCGTGATGCCTATATACATGATCATGCCTAGATAATATCATAATTATTCGCTTTTCTATCAATTGCTCGACAGTAATTTGTTCACCCACCGTTATACTTATGCTATCTTGAGAGAAGCCACTAGTGAAACCTATGGCCCCCGGGTCTATCTTTATCATATAAGCTTTCAATCTACTTTTATTTGCATCTTTACTTTTTGCATCTATATTATAAAATACCAAAAATATATTTATCTTATCATACTATCTCTATCAGATTCGCAAGTGGCCGTGAAGGGATTGACAACCCCTTTATTGCGTTGGTTGCGAGTTCTTTGTTTGTTTGTGTAGGTGCGTGGGACTTTTGAGGAGCATCCTACTGGATTGATACCTTGGTTCTCAAAAACCGAGGGAAATACTTACGCTACTATTGCTGCATCACCCTTTCCTCTTCAAGGAAAACCAACACAATCTCAAGATGTAGCAAGAAGGATTTTTGGCGCCGTTGCTGGGGAGGTCTTACTTCAAGTCAAGACATACCAAGTACCCATCACAAACTCATCTCCCTTGCATTTACGTTATTTGCCATTTGCCTCTCGTTTTTCTCTCCCCCACTTCACCCTTGCCGTTTTATTTGCCATCTCTCTCTTTTCTCTCACTCGTTTTCGCTTGCCCTTTTTCTGTTTGCTTGTGTGCCTGTTTGTCCTTATGGCTTTGCCTAAGAGTACCGACCTCATTCTTAGAAGGATGGAAGAGATTGATTCTAATATTAGAAGCTTTATGAATTTGCAATTTGAGCATAATAATTTCTTCAGAAAAGAGCTTAAAGAACAAAAAGGTTTTTTGGGTTTTATGAATAAAGAGCTTGATGATATGGATAAAGAATTTTATGGTGTGAGCTCTCAAATTACCCAGCTTGAGAAAGCTATAGCCTAAATTTCTGATAAGCAAGCCACCCTAGTCAATAAGATGGCTGCCAAACCAAAAAAGTTAGATGAAAATAATGATGAAGATCTTAAAGTTATTGATATGTCTCCTATTAGATCTTTGTTTTGCAATATGAATCTTGATAATAATGGGACTAGAGATGAGTCAACCTTATTTAGAAGGCGTCCCAAGAATTCAGAGTTTTTAGATCTTGATGCTAAATTTGGTAAAAGTGGGATTGGAGAGGTCATGACTTTAAATAGTATTGAACCCACTATCTTGGATTTAAAGGAATTTTATTATGATAATTGTTCTTTAGAAAGTTGTATTTCCTTGTTGCAATCCGTTGTTAATTCTCCTCATGCTTATAGTCAAAATAAAGCTTTTACCAAACATATCATTGATGCCTTGATGCAATCTTTTGATGGAAAACTTAATTTTGAAGTTTCTATACCTAGAAAACTTAATGATGACTGGGAACCTACTATAAAGATTAAAATTAAAGATCATGAGTGTTTTGCTTTGTGTGATTTGGGTGTTAGTGTTTCCACGATTCCGAAAACTTTATGTGATATTCTAGGTTTCCATGATCTTGATGATTGCTCTTTAAATTTCCACCTTGCAGATTCCACCATTAAAAAGCCAATGGGAAGGATCAATGATGTTCTCATTGTTTCAAATAGAAATTTGGTGCCCGTAGATTTTATCGTTCTTGATATAGATTGCAATCTCTCCTGCCCTATTATACTTGGTAGACCTTTCCTTAGAACGATTGGCGCGATCATTGATATGAAGGAAGGGAATATTAGATTCCAATTTCCATTAAAGAAAGGCATGGAGCACTTTCCAAGAAATAAAGTCAAATTACCTTATGAAACTATCATGCGAGCTACCTATGAATCAAGTGCCAAAGATGGCACTACTTAGATCTATCTTCGCTTTTATGCCTAGCTAGGGGCGTTAAACGATAGCGCTAGTTGGGAGGCAATCCAATTTTCTCTGTGTTTTTTGTTTTTGTTCCTGTTTAGTAATAAATTTTGCATCTACCTTCTGTTTAGATGTGTTTTTATGTTTTAATTAGTGTTTGTGACAAGTAGAACCTATAGGATAACCTATGATGATAGTTGATTTGATTCTGCTGAAAAACAGAAACTTTGCGCTCATGAGAAAACAAATCTATAAATCACAGGAACTTGCTTTTGCATTGATTCTTTTTGCTTCTGATCAATAAACAAATTGTACAAGACTTCCTATTTTGGTAGGATTTTTAGAGTTCCAGAAGTTTACATTAGTTACAGATTGCTACAGACTGTTCTGTTTTTGACAAATTTTGTTTTTCGTGTGTTGTTTGCTTATTTTGATGCATCTATGGCTAGTATTAAGTGGTATGAACCATAGAGAACTTGGAATACAGTAGGTTTAACACCAATATAAATAAATAATGAGTTCATTGCAGTACCTTATGTGGTGGTTTTGTTTTCTTTCACTAACGGAGCTTATGAGATTTCCTGTTGAGTTTTGTGTTGTGAAGTTTTCAAGTTTTGGGTAAAGCTTTGATGGACTATAAAGAGTGGCAAAAGCCTAAGCTTGGGGATGCCCACGGCACCCCAAGATATTCAAGAACAACCAAAAGCCTAAGCTTGGGGATGCCCTGGGAAGGCATCCCCTCTTTCGTCTTCATTCATGGGTAACTTTACTTGGAGCTATATTTTTATTCGCCACATGATATGTGTTTTGCTTGGAGCGTCATGTCTTATATTAGTATTTGCTTTTTAGTTTACCACAATCATCCTTGCTATACACACCTTTTGGGATAAGCCCACTTGATTTTAATTTATTAGAATATGCTATGTGCTTCACTTATATCTTTTGAGCTTGATAGTTTTTGCCCTAGTGCTTCACTTATATCTTTTAGAGCACGGCGGTGGCTTGATTTTATAGAAATTGCTAGTCGCTCATGCTTCACTTATATTATTTTGAGAGTCTTTTAGAACAGCATGGTATTTGCTATGGTTATAAATTGGTCCTAGAATGGTAGGCATCCAAGTTGGGTATAATAAAAACTATCATAGGAAGTGAATTGGATGCTATGATCAATTTGATACTTGATAATTGTTTTGAGATATGGAGGTAGTGATATTAAAGTCATGCTAGTTGGGTGATTATTAATTTAAAGAATGCTTGTGTTGAAGTTAGCAAATCCCGTAGCATGCATGTATGGTTAAAGTTGTGTAACAAATTTGAAACATGAAGTGTACCTGGCTTGTGCATCCTTATGAGTGGCGGTCGGGGACGAGCGATGGTATTTTCCTACCAATCTATCCCTCTAGGAGCATGCGCATAGTGCTTGATTTTTGATGACTTCTAAATTTTTCCAATAATTATATGAGTTCTTTTAACTAATGTTGAGTCCATGGATTATACACACTTTTACCTTTCCACCATTGCTAGCCTCTCCGATACCGTGCATTGCCCTTTCTCACCTTGAGAGTTGGTGCAAACTTCGCCGGTGCATCCAAAGCTCGTGATACAATACGCTCTATCACACATAAACCTCCTTATATCTTCCTCAAAACAGCCACCATACCTACCTATTATGGCATTTCCATAGCCATTCCGAGATATATTGCCATGCAACTTTCCACCGTTCCTTTCATCATTATCATGACATACTTTACTTTTGTCATATTGCCATTGCATGATCATGTAGTTGACATCGTATTTGTGGAAAAGCCACCATGCATAATTTTTTATACATGTCACTCTTGATTCATTGCACCATCCCGGTACACCGCTAGAGGCATTCATATAGAGTGATATCTTGTTCTAGTTTCGAGTTGTAATTCATATGTTGTAACCAATGAAAGTGTGATGATCATCATTATTAGAGCATTGCCCAAAAAGAAAAAAAAGAAAAAAGAAAGGCCAAAAGAAAAAAAAGAAAGGCCAAAGAAAAAAATAGAAAAAGGAAAAAAAAGAAAATAAATAAATGGGGCAATGTTACTATCTCTTTTTCCACACTTGTGCTTCAAAGTAGCACCATGTTTTTCATATAGTGAGTCTCATATGTTGTCACTTTCATATACTAGTGGGAATTTTTCATTATAGAACTTGGCTTGTATATTCCTACGATGGGCTTCCTCAAATGCCCTAGGTCTTCCTGAGCAAGCAAGTTGGATGCACACCCACTAGTTTTCTTTTATTGAGCATTCATTTATAGCTCTAGTGCATCCGTTGCATGGCAATCCCTACTCCTCATGTTGACATCAATTGATGGGCTGTTGATTATCCTCGTCAATGTGAGACTTTCTCCTTTTTTGTCTTTTCCACACAATCCCCATCATCATATTCTATTCCACCCATAGTGCTATATCCATGGCTCACACTCATGTATTGCGTGAAGGTTGAAAAGGTTTGAGATTATTTAAGTATGAAACAATTGCTTGGCTTCTCATCGGGGGTGTAGAATTTGGGAACATCTTTGTGTGACGAAAATGAAGCATAGCCTAACTATATGATTTTGTAGGGATGAACTTTCTTTAGCCATGTTATTTTGAGAAGACATGATTGCTTTGATTAGTATGCTTGAAGTGTTACTATTTCTTTTATCAATATCAACTTTTATTTTGAATCATTTGGATCTGAACATTCATGCCACAATAAAGAAAATTACATTGAGAATTATGCTAGGTAGCATTCCACATCAAAAATTATGTTTTTATCATTTACCTACTCGAGGACGAGCAGGAATTAAGCTTGGGGATGCTTGATACGTCTCCAACGTATCTATAATTTTTTATTGTTCCATGCTATTATATTACCCCTTTTGGATGTTTATGGGCTTTATTTTACACATTTATATCACTTTTGGGACTAACCTACTAACCGGAGGCCCATCCCGTATTGCTGTTTTTTTGCCTATTTCAGTATTTCGAAGAAAAGGAATATCAAACGAAGTCCAAACAGAATGAAACCTTCGGGAGCGTGATTTTTGGAACGAACGTGATTCGGAGAACTTGGAGTGCAAGTCAAGAAGCAAACGAGGAGGCTAGGAGATAGGAGGGCGCGCCCACCCCTCCTGGGCATGCTCCCCTGTCTCCTGGGCCCCACGAACGGCCACCGACGTACTTCTTCCTCCTATATATACCTACGTACCCCGAAAACATCCAGGGAGCAACCGAAACACAATTTCCACCGTCGTAACCTTCTGTATCCACGAGATCCCATCTTGGAGCCTTCGTCGGCGCTCCACCGAAGGGGGAATCGACCACGGAGGGCTTCCACATCAACACCATAGCCCTTCCGATGAGTTGTGAGTAGTTTACCACAGACCTCCGGGTCCATAGTTATTAGCTAGATGGCTTCTTCTCTCTTTTTGGATCTCAATACAATGTTCTCCCCCTCTCTTGTGGAGATCTATTCGATGTAAACTTTTTTTGCGGTGTGTTTGTCGAGATCCGATGAATTGTGGGTTTATGATCAAGTTTATCTATGAGAAATATTTGAATCTTCTCTGAATTCTTTTATGTATGATTGAGTTATCTTTGCAAGTCTCTTCGAATTATTAGTTTGGTTTGGCCTACTAGATTGATCTTTCTTGCCATAGGATAAGTGCTTAGCTTCGGGTTCAATCTTGCGATGTCCTTACCCAGTGACAGAAAGGGTTGCAAGGCACGTATTGTATTGTTTCCATCGAGGATAAAAAGATGGGGTTTATATCATATTGCTTGAGTTTATCCCTCTAGATCATGTCATCTTTCTTAATGCATTACTTTGTTCTTATGAACTTAATACTCTAGATGCATGCTGGATAGCGGTCGATGTGTGGAGTAATAGTAGTAGATGCACGCAGGAGTCGGTCTACTTGTCGCGGACGTGATGCCTATATACATGATCATGCCTAGATAATTTCATAATTATTCACTTTTCTATCAATTGCTCGACAGTAATTTGTTCACCCACCGTAATACTTATGCTATCTTAAGAGAAGCCACTAGTGAAACCTATGGCCCCCGGGTCTATCTTTTATCATATAAGCTTTCAATCTACTTTTATTTGCATCTTTACTTTTTTGCATCTATATTATAAAATACCAAAAACATATTTATCTTATCATACTATCTCTATCAGATCTCACTTTCGCAAGTGGCCGTGAAGGGATTGACAACCCCTTTATTGCGTTGGTTGCGAGTTCTTTGTTTGTTTGTGTAGGTGTGTGGGACTTTTGAGGAGCCTCCTACTAGATTGATACCTTGGTTCTCAAAAACTGAAGGAAATACTTACGCTACTATTGTTGCATCACCCTTTCCTTTTCAAGGAAAACCAACGCAAGCTCAAGA
>NC_057798.1:516511565-516557633 GCF_018294505.1 Triticum aestivum | reverse complement strand
GGGGTAAATGTAAATTCATCATTTTTGCAATAAACCCCCTTGTATTCTCCCGCCTAGGCGTGTTCTGATGAGTTGGCAGTCAAAGCCCGCGTGGACTAGCCAGTCAACAGCCAAGTTAGCAGATACGTAGTGGAAATGGTATTTTGGACCGTAGACGACCACCTGAGACAACTTGTAGGACTATATTTTGGGTATTTGCAAGTGCGAGGAGAAATGCGGCCAACACGACAAGTATGAGGACATGTAGTGATTTTTTCTCTTCTGGGAATGGATCGGTTGACCCAATACCAGGTATGCATCAACTGTGCGACCAGAGAAGTCACCATGGTAAATCAGGAAGGTCGCACTGCAAATTTTTATGCCCGCAGAAGTATACCCAAGAAAGATATGGTATTCTCAGCTGTGGCCGAAGAAGTGGAATCAATTCCTGTGGTGAGCGAGTATCCAGATGTATTTCCTGAGGAATTGCCAGGAATGCCGCCAGACAGAGAATTGGAGTTTGCTATTAACTTGGTGCCCGGGACTGCACCAATATATAAGAGATATTATCGGATGCCTTCGTCAAAATTCATTAGAATTACTTGGGACCTCATAAATTTGACACGCAAGCTCAAGAACAGGGTCATCTAGGCAGCAAAAATTTGCAATGAATAAAGCACTAGAACAAAAACTAATTGGACCATTTGGGAGTCACATACCAAGGAACAATCTCCCAAAGCAGTTTTGTGAATGGAGCTTTGAGCAAGAAGATCGAAAATCGCATCAAAACGAGCTAGAACTTGTGCTTGAGATGGATGGTGATTTTTTTGGGAGGAAGATGAAGTGTGTGGGTGCAGGAATAAATGGAGGGGGGCCACCCTGGGCCCACGAGGCAAGGGGCGTGCCCTATAAGGGTGGGCGCGCCCTGGACCCTCGTGGCCAGGTGCCAGCTCCCCCTGCTGTGTTCTTAGTGCCAAATATTCTCAAATATTCCAGAAAAAATCATACTAAATTGGCAGGGCATTTGGAGAACTTTTATTTTTGGGATATTTTTTTATTGCATGGATAATTCAGAAAATAGACAGAAAATACTATTTTTGCTTTATTTATTCTAAATAACAGAAAGTAAAAAGAGGGTACATAAGGTTGTGCCTTCTAGTTTCATCCATCTCATGCTCATCAAAAGGAATCCACTAACAAGGTTGATCAAGTCTTGTTAACAAACTCATTTTGAATAACATGGAACCGGAGAAATTTTGAATAACACTAGGTTAGCAGGGATATGAACATCCCCAATAATAAGAATATCACATTTATTCTTGACAATAGGAAGAGGAAATTCAAAACCTCCAATAATGATAGTTGGAATTTTTCCAATAGAATTGATGCTATGAACTTGAGGTTGTTTCCTCGGAAAGTGTACTGTATGCTCATTACCATTAACATGAAAAGTGACATTGCCTTTGTTGCAATCAATAACAGCCCCTGCAGTATTCAAAAAGGGTTTACCAAGGATAATCGACATACTATCGTCCTCGGGAATATCAAGAATAACAAAGTCCGTTAAGATAGTGACATTTGTGACCACAACAGGCACATCCTCACAAATACCGACAGGTATAGCAGTTGATTTATTGGCTATTTGCAAAGATATTTCAGTAGGTGTCAACTTATTCAATTCAAGTCTACGATATAAAGAGAGAGGCATAACACTAACACCGGCTCTAAGATCACATAAAGCAGTTTTAACATAATTTCTTTTAGTGGAGCATGGTATAGTTGGTACTCGTGGATCTCCTAGTTTCTTTGGTATTCCACCCTTGAAAGTATAATTAGCAAGCATGGTGAATATTTTAGCTTCCGGTATCTTTCTTTTAATTGTAATGATATCCTTCATATATTTAGCATAAAGATTTACTTTAAGCATATTAGTTAAGCGCATACATAAGAAGATAGGTCTAATATTTCAGCAAAGCGCTCAGAATCATCATCATCCTTTTTCTTGGATGGCTTAGGAGGAAAAGGCATGGGTTTCTGAACCCATGGTTCTCTTTCTTTACCGTGCTTCCTAGCAACAAAGTCTCTCTTATCATAATGTTTATTCTTTGATTGTGGGTTATCAAGATCAACAACAGGTTCAATCTCTACATCATTATTATTGCTAGGTTGAGCATCAACATGAACATTATCATTAACATTATCACTAGGTTCATGTTCATCACTAGATTGTGTTTCAGCATCAGAAATAGAAATATCATTGGGATTCTCAGGTGTGTCTATAACATGTTCACTTGAAGCATGCAAAGTCCTATCATTTTTCTTTTTCTTCTTTTTAGAAGGACTAGGTTCATCTAAATTATTTCTCTGAGAATCTTGCTCAATTCTCTTAGGGTGGCCTTCAGGATACAAAGGTTCCTGAGTCATTCTACCAATTCTAGTAGCCACTCTAATAGAAAAATCATGTTTATTATTTAATTCATCGAGCAAATCACTTTGAGCTTTAAGTACTTGTTCAGCTTGAGTGGTAACCATAGAAGCGTATTTACTAATGAGTTTAAGTTCACCTTTAACTCTAGCCATATAGTCACTCAAGCGTCCAATCATGTAAGCATTACTCTTTAATTCTCTACCAACATAAGCATTGAAATTTTCTTGCCTAGCCATGAAGTCATCAAATTCATCCAAACATTGGCTAGGAAACTTAGTAGACGGGATTTCAACTTTATCATATCTATAGAGAGAATTTATCTTTACTACCTGTGTCGGGTTATCAAGACCATGCGTTTCTTCGACAGGCGGTATATTAGGACCATGTATTTCTTCAATAGGAGGTAAATTCTTAACATCTTTAGCTTTAATACCTTTTTCTTCCATAGATTTCTTTGCCTCTTGCATATCTTCAGGACTGAGAAATAGAACACCTCTCTTCTTCGGAGTAGGTTTAAGAATTTGCTTAGGAGTTGGCTCAATTGGCTCAGGAATTGGCTCAGGAAGAGTCCAATTATTTTCATTAGTCAACATATTGTTCAATAGCAATTCAGCTTGATCGACTGTTCTTTCCCTGAAAACACAACCAGCACAACTATCCAAGTGGTCCTTGGAAGCATCGGTTAGTCCATTATAAAAGATATCAAGTATTTCATTTTTCTTAAGAGGATGATCAGGCAAAGAATTAAGCAATCGGAGAAGCCTCCCCAAGCTTGTGGGAGACTCTCTTCTTCAATTTGCACAAAATTATATATTTCTCTCAAGGCAGCTTGTTTCTTATGAGTAGGGAAATATTTAGCAGAGAAGTAATAAATCATATCCTGGGGACTACGCACACAACCAGGATCAAGAGAATTAAACCAAGTTTTAGCATCACCCTTTAATGAGAATGGAAATATCTTAAGAAAATATAATAATAGCGAGACTTCTCATCATTAGTGAACAGGGTGGCTATATCAGTTAACTTAGTAAGATGTGCCACAACAGTTTCAGATTCATTGCCATAAAAAGGATCAGATTCAACCAAAGTAATTATCTCAGGATGGACAGAGAATTCATAATCCTTATCAGTAACAAAGATAGGTGAAGTAGCAAAAGCAAGGTCATATTTCATTCTAGCATTTAGAGATTTCTGTTTCCATTTAGCTAATAACTTCTTAAGATCAGATATATTATTGCAAGCAAGAATAGCTCTAGTAGTTTCTTCATCCATAACATAACCCTCTGGAACAACAGGCAGTTCATATTTAGGGGGAGAACCTTCATCATCACTATCTTCAATAATATTACTTTCAAGAATTTCATTCTCTCTAGCCCTAGCAAGTTGTTCATCAAGAAATTCACCTAATGGCAAAGTAGTATCAAGCACAGAAGTAGTTTCATCATAAGTATCATGCATAGCAGAAGTGGCATCATCAATAACATGCGACATATTAGAATTCATAGCAGTAGCAGGTTTAGGTGTCACAAGCTTACTCAAAACAGAAGGAGAATCTAGTGCAGAGCTAGATGGCAGTTCCTTACCTCCCCTCGTAGTTGAGGGAAAAATCTTAGTTCTTTCGTCTTTCAAGTTCCTCATAGTGACCAGTAGATATAAATCCCAAGTGACTCAAAGAATAGAGCTATGCTCCCCGGCAACGGCACCAGAAAATAGTCTTGATAACCCACAAGTATAGGGGATCGCAACAGTTTTCGAGGGTAGAGTATTCAACCCAAATTTATTGATTCGACACAAGGGGAGCCAAAGAATATTCTCAAGTATTAGAAGTTGAGTTGTCAATTCAACCACACCTAGATAACTTAGTATCTGCATCAAAGTATTTAGTAGCAAAGTAGTATGATAGTAACGGTAACAGTAGCAGAAGTAACGATAGCAGTTTTGTAGTAATTGTAACAGTAGCAACGGTAAAGTAAATAAGCAAAACACAATATGTGAAAAGCTCGTAGGCATTGGATCAGTGATGGATAATTATGTTGGATGCGATTCCTCATGTAATAGTTATAACATAGGGTGACACAGAACTAGCTCCAGTTCATCAATGTAATGTAGGCATGTATTCCGAATATAGTCATACGTGCTTATGGAAAAGAACTTGCATGACATCTTTTGTCCTACCCTCCCGTGGCAGCGGGGTCCTAATGGAAACTAAGGGATATTAAGGCCTCCTTTTAATAGAGTACCGGACCAAAGCATTAGCACTTAGTGAATACATGAACTCCTCAAACTACGGTCATCACCGAGAAGTATCTCGATTATTGTCACTTTGGGGTTGTCGGATCATAACACATAATAGGTGACTTAGACTTGCAAGATAGGATCAAGAACTCACATATATTCATGAAAACATAATAGGTTCAAATCTGAAATCATGGCACTCGAGCCCTAGTGACAAGCATTAAGCATATCAAAGCCATAGCAACATCAATCTCAGAACATAGTGGATACTAGGGATCAAACCCTAACAAAACTAACTTGATTACATGGTAAATCTCATCCAACCAATCACCGCCCAGCAAGCCTATGATGGATTACTCACGCACGGCGGTGAGCATCATGAAATTGGTGATGGAGGATGGTTGATGATGACGACAACAACGTATCCCCCTCTCCGGAGCTCCGAACGGACTCCAGATCAGCCCTCCTGAGAGAGATTAGGGCTTGGCGGTGGCTCCATATCGTAAAACGTGATGAAACTTTCTCTTTGATTTTGAGGTCGGTGGACGTCCAGGGGGTCCACGAGGCAGGGGGCGCGCCCAGGGGGAGGGGGCACGCACCCCACCCTCGTGGACAGGGTGTGGGCCCCCTAACGCTATTTCTTTTGCCAGTATTTTTTATTAATTCTGAAAAGTTGCTCCGTAGATTTTCAGGTCATTCCGAGAACTTTTATTTTTGCACAAAAATAACACCATGGCAGCTCTGCTGAAAACAACGTCACTCCGGGTTAGTTCCATTCAAATCATGCAAGTTAGAGTCCAAAACATGGGCAAAAGTGTTTGGAAAAGTAAATACGACGGAGACATATCAGTCATCGCCCTCGCCGATGATTAGCCCCGCTCCGGTCCACCCGACGTCCCTCCGAGCTCGCCTCTACGCTCCACTGTGAGGCCTGGACGATTTCCCCCGCTTCCCCCCTCGACTCCTTCTCTATAGACACCGCCCGCGTCCACCTATGGCCATGGCCGGAGCCCTGATAACCCACAAGTATAGGGGATCGTTTGTAGCCTTTTTTGATAAATAAGAGTGTCGAACCCAAAAAGGAGCTAAAAGTAGAACAAATATTCCCTCAAGTTCTATCAACGAGCGATATAACTCTACGCACACTTAGTGTTTGCTTTACCTAGAATAAGAATAAGACTAGAAGTACTTTGCGAGAGTAAAACTATGAATAAATTGAAAGATAATAAAAGTAGATAGCTTTTTTCACACAAGAAATCTATTTGTCCCTAGGCAATCGATAACTAGACCAATAATAATTCTTGCAATTTTATATGAGGGAGACATGAGCTAACATACTTTCTCTACTTGGATCATGTGCACTTATGATTGGAACTCTAGCAACCACATGCAACTACCAAAGATCATTAAGGTAAAACCCAACCATAGCATTAAGTATCAAGTCCTCTTTACTCCCATACGCAACAACCCACTTACTCGGGTTTGTGTATTCTGCCACTCACGCAACCCACCATAAGTGAATTATGAACGTATTGCAACACCATACAACGGGGACCCCTCACATTAGCGCGACACAGAGGGAACCGTAGGACAGCACCATAATAAAATATACACTCATACCAACCAAGATTACGATTAGCCCATAGAACAAAACAAATCTACTCTATCATCATAAGATAGCCATAGATCATTGGGAAATAATATATAGCATTGAGAACCATGTTTAAGTAGAGATTACAACGGGGAAAATAAGTGTTACACCGCTGCATAGAGGGGGAGAAAGTTGGTGTTGACGGTAGAAAGGTTGTTGATGTAGATCGCCCTCACGATCCTAGCCCCAGCGGCATGCCGGCTCCACCGGGAGAGAGGGGGAGAGAGCCCCCCTCCTTCCTCTTCTTCCTTGGCCTCCCTCCTAGATGGGAGGAGAGTTCCCCCTCTGGTCCATGGTCTCCATGGCGGCGGAGGGGCGGGAGCGCCTCCGAGATTGGACCTCCCTCTCTGTTCTCTTCTGTTTCGCGTTCCTGTTTTCTGGCCGAAAACCGTTTCTTATATTCCCGGAGATTCATAACTCTAATTGCGCTAAGACTTTAACATGATTTTTTTCGGGATATAAGCTTCCTTGCACCCGAAGTATAGCTCCAACCAACTTACGAGGAGGGTACAACCCACCAACACGCACCTGGGCTGCCTGGCGCGCCCAGGTGTCTTGTGGTGGCTGTGGGCCCCCGTTTGCGTTGATTCCACCTCCCAAAATTCACATATATTCCAAAATAATTCTCCGTAAATTTTTATTGCATTTGGACTTAGTTTGATATGGCTATTCTGTGAAACAAAAAATATGCAAAAAAACAGGAACTGACACTGGGCACTAGATCAATATGTTAGTCCAATAAATCATATAAATTGTTGCCAAAAGTATGTGAAAGTTGTATAATATTGGCATGAAATAATCAAAAATTATAGATACGCCGGAGACCTATCAGCATCCCCAAGCTTAATTCCTGGTCGTCCTCGAGTAGGTAAATGATATAAATTTTTGATGTGGAATGCTACCTAGCATAATCTGGATCATATATCCAATCATGGCATGAATATTAAGACAAGAGTGATTCAAAGCAATAGTCTATAGACATAAAGACATCAATACTCAGGCATCCCAACAAACAATCATGTCTTTCAAAATATCAATGCTAAAGAAAGCTATCCCTACAAAATCATATAGTCTTGTCATGCTCTATCTTCTTAACACAAAGTGTTTATCATGTACTACCCTGGTGTCAGCCAAGAAATTGGTTCATACTTCTTAACGCACTTCAGCATTTTCAACTCTCACACAATACATGAGTGCAAGCCATGGATATAGCACTATAGGTGGAATAGAATACGGTGGTAGAGATTAATTTGGAGAAGACAAAAAGGTAAGAAAGTCTGACATCAATGCGGCTAATCAACGAGCTATGGAGATGCCCATCAATTGATACCAATGTGAGGAGTAGGGATTGACATGCAACGAATGCACTAAGAGCTATAAGTGTATGAAAGCTCAACATGAAAACTAAGTGGGTGTGCATCTAACTCTATAATGGAAAATTCCCACTAGTATATGAAAGTGACAACATAGGAGACTCTATATGAAAAACATGGTGCTACTTTGAAGCACAAGTGTGGAATTGGCATGTCCCTTCTCTCTTTTCTCTCATTTTTTTCTTTTTCCTTTTGGGCTCTTTTTGGCCTCAATTATTTTCTCTTTTTTTATTTTTCTTTTTTTATATTTTTTCTGGAGTCTCATCCTGACTTGTGGGGGAATCATAATCTCCATCACCCTTTCCTCACTGGGACATTCTCTAATAATGAATAATGATGATGATCACACTTCTATTTACTTACAACTCAATATTACAACTCGATACCTAGAACAATGTATGACTCTATATGAATGCCTCTGGCAGTGTACCAGGATGTGCAATGATCTAGCGTAGCAAAGACATCAAAAAATAGACAAGCCATGGAAATATCATGCAAGCTATCTTACGATCATGCAAAGCAATATGACAATTAATGCTCAAGTCATTAAAAAGGAAGCGGTGGAAGTTGCATGGCAATATATCTCAGAATGGCTATGGAAAGGCCATAATAGGTAGGTATGGTGGCTGTTTTGAGGAAGATATAATAAGTCTTATGTGTGATAGAGTGTATCATATCACGGGGTTTGGATGCACCGGTGAAGTTTGCACCGACTCTCGAGGTGAGAAAAGGCAATGCACGATACCATAGAGGCTAGCAAATTGCGGAAAGATAAGCGTGCGTATAATCCATGGACTCATATACTTATTGCAAAAGTTTGTTAGCCCTCGAAGGAAAGTATTACTATGCATGCCCCTAGGGGGGAAGTTGGTATGAGTTAACCATCGCCCGCCCCCGACCTCTACGCAAAGGAAGACAATCAATAATAAATCATGCTCCAACTTCATAGCATAATGAGAGACTATACCTCCATGCTTCGGGAATCACAAACCTTAACACCAATATCTTAATAAACACGACCATCCACTAGTACCTCCCAGGTATTATCATCTCTATATCGCAAAAACTATTGCAAGGAATCAAACATATCATATTTAGTGATCCACAAGTTTTATGTAGGATTTCATGACTACCCATGTAAATGACCAATTCATGTTGACTCTCTAAATAGATATAAGTGAATCAAGAGAGTTTAACTCTTTCTAAAAAATACCATGCTCTAACAAATATAAGTGAAGCAAAAGAGAATTCTTCAAATAACGGTTTTCTATGTGAAGAGAAAAAGGCAATCCAAAGTTCAAATGATATAAGTGAAGCACGTGAAGCACTCAATAAAGCCATACTCAAAAGATATAAGTGACTTGCATTGAGCATTCTATAAATCAACCATGGACTATCTCATACCAGCATGGTGCATAAAAGAAAAGTGAAAACTAAACACAAAAGATGCTCCAAGATTTACGCATATCACGTGAATGAAACGAAAATGAAAACATACTGATACTTGTTGAAGAAAGATGGGATGCCTTCCGGGGCATCCCCAAGCTTAGACGCTTGAGTATCCTTGAATATTTACTTTGGGTGCCTTGGGTATCCCCAAGCTTGAACTCTTGCCTCTCCTCCTTCTCCTCATATCGAGATCTCCTCGATATTTGAACACTTCATCCACACAAAACTCAATAGAAACCTCGTGAGATCCGTTAGTATAATAATGCAAATCACTATTTTAAGTTTCAGATTACTACAGACTGTTTTGTTTTTTGACATATTCTATTTTCTTTGCGTTATGTGCTTATTTTGATGAATCTTTGGATTTTATAGGGGGGGTATAAACCATGGTAAAGTTGGAATACAATAGATGTAATGCAAAAATAAAATATGAATGGGTTTGCAACAATACTTAGAATGGTGATTTGCTTTCTTATACAAACGGATCTCACGAAGGTTTTGTTAAGTTTTGTGTGATTGAAGTTTTCAAGTTTTGGGTGAGATCACAATGGATGAAGGAATAATGAGTAAGAAGAGCCTAAGCTTGGGGATGCCCCATGGCACCCCAATATAACATTCAAGGAGAACCAAGTAACTAAGCTTGGGGATGCCCCGGAAGGCATCCCCTCTTTCTTCTAACGACCATCGGTATCTTACTTGGAGCTATATTTTTATTCGTCACATATCATGAGTTTTGCTTGGAGCATCATGTATTATATGAGTCTTTGCTTTTTTTTTTGTTTTTTTGTTTGTCACAAGTACCCTTGTTGGACACACCTATTTGAGAGAGCCAAAATTATGCTATGATTTGTTAGAATTGCTCTTTATGCTTCACTTAAATTTTTGAGCTATGGAATTGCTAGTGCTTCACTTATATATTTTTGAGCATGGTGTGCTTTAATATTTTTGAAGGAATGCTCTCATGCTTCACTTAGATTACTTTGAGATTTAATATACTTTTGAAGAAATTCTCTCATGCTTCACTTATATTATTTTGAGAGACGAAATTTTTTATGCTCATGTTCTTCACTTAAATTATTTGATCTTGTCAAAAGCAATTGCAATATATGAAATTAGTCCCAAAGTGATACATACTCAAGAGGTATATAATAAAAACTTTCATGAACATCATTGGACAAAATAAGCTTGATTCCTTGTAATAGTTTTGAGATATGATGATAATGATATGTGAGTCATATTGGTGAGTAATTATGCTCTAGTAAGAATATTGGTGTTAAGGTTTGTGATTCCCTATGCAAGCACGAAAGTCAATAGTTATGCAATGAAATTACATCCTACTTGTGGTGCATTATTCGGTGTTAGTTATGCTTAATGCTCGCTTTATGTGATTTTTCGTCTCTTGGTTGGTTGCTTCTCAATCTTTTTTCTAGCCTCCACTTATACTAAGTAGAAATACTACTTGTGCATCCAACATCCTTAAACCCAGTTTTGCCACTTGAATCCATGATACCTACCTATATGTGGTATTTTCGTGCCGTTCTAAGCAAATTTGTATGTGCCATCTCTAAATTTTCAAAATGAATTTCCTTTTTGTGTGCCTGTACAGCTCTTGAAGCGGCAGAGGGTGGCCAATATTTTCCATGCTAGATGTGTTATTCTCAAGATGAGTGTTTATTCACTTGTCATTGCACGAGAGAGCGGCCGTAATAGGGATGCCCAGTCCAGAAATGAAAACGAAATTTACTTTATTTTGTCAAATAATAAATTCCCTAGAAAGTGTTGGTATGGAAAACACCCATGGATACAGCTAGCCATGGATTGTGAAAGAATGGTGGAAAAAGGAATAAACTTTATTTTCTGTTTGGGAACCGCCTATGGTTATCTAGCATGGAAAGTGTTGGGAATTACTCGGTCGTTTTCGTTGACGGGAAAAGTATGCCTCTAAAAACAATATCTCTCAATTTAAGCTTTGAGCTCTGACACCTCTACAAATCCCTACTTCCCTTCACGAAGGGGCTATCTATTTACTTTATGCAAGTTTTATTTTTATTTGAGTCTCCATATTCTCTTATGAAGCACCAACTAAGGGGCACTATGATCATACTTGAGCATTGGATGTAGCTAATATGCAAGTGTGTTTCATGAATGGATTAATGATTGAGCATGATGGGATAGGGATAACTTTCATTAGTGTTGATATTTTGAAAGACATGGTTGCTTGTTGATATGCTTGAGTATTGAAATCTTCATGTCAAAACTAGACTATTGCTTTGAACCATATAAAAGTCAAAATGTCCAAGCTACGAAAGAAAAGATTGTGTGATGAACATGTTAGGTAGCATTCCACATCAAAAATTCTATTTTTGTCATTTACCTACTCAAGGACGAGTAGGAATTAAACTTGGGGATGCTGATACTTCTCCAACGTATCTAGATTTTTTGCTTGTTCCTTGTTATATTATCATTCTTGGATGTTTTACAGTCATTTTATAGCAACTTTATATCATTTTTTGGGACAAACCTATAGACATAATGCCTAGTGCCAGTTGCTGTTTTTTGCTTGTTTTTACTTCACAGAATATCAGTACGAAACGGAGTCCAAATGCAGCAAAACTGTTTGGAGAATATTTTTGGCCCAGAAGACACAAGATGGGACAAAGAAGTACCAGAGGGGAGGCCCAAGGTGGGCACAACCCACCAGGGTGCGCCTAGGGGGGTTGTGCCCCCCTCGGTGACCTCCCGCGCCGCCTCCTCACCCTATAAATACCCAAATATTCCAGAAACCCTAGGGGAGTCGACAAAACACAATTCCAGCCACCGCAAGTTCCAGACCCACGAGATCCAATCTAGACACCATCACGGAGGGGTTCATCATCCTCATTGGTGCCTCTCCGATGATGTGTGAGTAGTTCATCATAGACCTATGGGTCCGTAGGCAGTAGCTAGATGGCTTCTTCTCTCTTCTTGATTCTCAATACAATGGTCTCTTGGAGATCTATTTGATGTAACTTCTTTTTGCGGTGTGTTTGTTGGGATCCGATGAACTTAGAGTGTATGATCAGATCTATATCCATGAAAGTTATTTGAGTTCCCTTTGATCTCTTATATGCATGATTGATTATAGCCTTGTATTTCTTCTTTGAATCATTGGTTTAGTTAGGCCAACTAGATCGATTTTTCTTGCCATGGGAAGAGATGCTTTGTGATGGGTTCGATTGTGCGGTGTTCTTTCCTAGTGACAGAAGGGGCAAGACATGCATGTATCATTGGTATTAAGGATAACAAGATGGGGGCTATTCCTAAATGAATAGATCTCGTCTATACCATGTCATCGTTCTTATTGCATTACTCCATTTCTTCATGAACTTAATACACTAGATGCATGCTGGACAACGGTCAATGTGTGGAGTAACAGTAGTAGATGCAGGCAGGAGTCAGTCTACTAGTCTTGGACGTGATGCCTATATAATGATCATTGCCTGGATTTCATACGATGTTGTATCAATTGACCAACAGTAATCTGTTTACCCACCATATGCTATTTTCTCGTGAGAAGTCACTAGTGAAATCTATGGCCCCCGGGTCTATTCTTTATCATATTTGCTTTGAGATCTATTTTTATTCGCTTTTATTTTCAGATCTTATTCCAAAAACCCAAAAATACCTTGCTGTACTTTTTTATTACTTATTTTACTTCACGTTTTATCGAGATCTATTTATCCAATCTACCACAATTTTTATCCCGTCAAATTGACAATTTCTGGCACCGTTACCCGTAGAGGGATTGACAACCCCTCATAAGCGTCGGGTTGCAAGTATTTGTCCTTTGTGTGCAGACCATTTACATAGTGTTGCTTGGTTCTCCTACTAGATTGATACATTAGTTTCATAACTGAGGGAAATACCTACTGTAGATGAGCTGCATCATCCCTTCCTCTTTGGGGAAATACCGACGTAGTTCAAGCGTCATCAAAAGAAATTTTTGGTGCCGTTGCTGAGGAGACATCATCAATATCTATCAGGTTCCTAATAACAAATCTCATCTCCTTGCAATTTACATTATTTGCCATTTGCCTCTCGTTTTCATCTCCCCCACTTCACAAAAATTTGTCGTTTTATTCACCCTCTTTTCCATTTGCTTTTTCTCGTCTGATATGTTTTTGTGTGCAATCTTGTTTGCATAGTCACGGTGACTCAAGAAAACACCAAGTTGTGTGATTTTTCCAATAACAACAACAATGATTTTATTAGCACTCCGATTGCTCCTCCCGTCACTAGTGCGGAATCTTGTGATATTAATGCCTCTTTGTTGAATCTTGTTATGAAAGATCAATTTTCTGGTACTCCTAATGAGGATGCCACATCCCATCTAAACACGTTCGTAGAATTGTGTAATATGCAAAATAAAAAAGATGTGGACAATGATATTGTGAAGTTGAAATTATTTCCTTTCTCATTGAGGGATTGTGTAAAAATTTGGTTTTCTTCTTTGCCTCGCAATAGTATCGATTCTAGGGATAAGTGCAAAGATGCCTTTATTACTAATTATTTTTCCGCCCGCGAAAATTATTTCCCTTAGAACTCTAATCTTCTAGGACAACGGAGACTTTCTCAATAAGAGTGTCAATATTGGCATTGTATTTATAATTTTCATACCAATATTTAAGTATACCAAAATTTTCAAGTCTATAAACAACATCATCATAATCTTCATACTTTTCAAACAAAGATTCAATTTCATAAGCACCCTGAAAAGAAACCAATTCTTCTATTCGTTCCACATCATAGTAATCATATCTACCATTAGCATAAGAAGCCAAGGTTTCATTATCACTTAATTCACATGAAAAGGGAGGTGTGGAGCCTTCATCCCAGAGCAACAAGTATAATCACATCTCAAGCATAGATCCTGAGCATACCAACGCAACATATGAATTTGATCCCGTAACAGTTTCCCTTTTTGAGTCAAGCGATAAGCCCTGAAGTATTCACGTTGATCCAACGCGTCTTCCATTATCAAGTTGAATGGGGTTTTCTCAGAATTATCAAAGTAGAGTTTAATATTTTTCACATAACGAGCATTGAGGGTTTTAGGAGGTTCCCCATCTCCATGAGTAGCAAGTGTAACTAATTATTTTGGTATTTCATGTTCCATATCCATTACTAAAGATATAAAAGACTTAGAACAGAAAATAAAACTACTTAGTGATAAAGCAAACAAGCACACATGAGAATATTCGCCCCACGCTATTGCTCCCTGGCAACGATGCCAAAAAAGGTCTTGATAACCCACAAGTATAGGGGTCCGTTTGTAGCTTTTTCAATAAATAAGAGTGTCGAACCCAACGAAGAGCTAAAGGTAGAACAAATATTCCCTCAAGTTCTATCGACCACCGATATAACTCTATGCACACTTAGTGTTTGCTTCACCTAGAACAAGAATAAAACTAGAAGTACTTTGTGAGAATAAAACTATGAATAAATTGCGAGATAATAAAAGTAGATAGCTTTTGTGACACAAGAAAGTCATTTATCCCTAGGTAGTCGATAACTAGACCTATAATCATTCTGGCAATTTTATATGAGGGAGAGGCATGAGATAACAAACTTTCTCTACTTGGATCATATGCACTTATGATTGGAACTCTAGCAAGCATCCGCAACTACCGAAGATCATTATGGTAAAACCCAATCATAGCATTAAGTATCAAGTCCTCTTTACTCCCATAAGCAACAACCCACTTACTTGGGTCTATGTATTCTGTCACTCACAGCACCCACCATAAGCGAATTATGAACATATTGAAACACCCTACAGCGGGGACTGTCAGTGTCAAAACCGACAGATCTCTGGTAGGGGGGCCCAAGCTATGCATCTAAGGATCAATGGTAACAGGAGGCCAGGGGACACGATGTTTACCCAGGTTCGGGCCCTCTTAATGGAGGTAAAACCCTACTCCTGCTTGATTATGATTGTCGAGTATGAAGATTACAAGAGTTGATCTACCTCGAGATCATAATAGCTAACCCTAGATGTCTAGCCTATGAGGATTCCGATGATGGTGAAAAGTTGCCCTCTACGGACTAACCCCTCTAGTTTATATACACACTTGAGGGGGTCTATGGATTGTACAAAGTTAGTTTATCAGGGAAGGAAACCTCTGGACTCTATTATCCACCCCTTCCTCAGGGGTCTACTGGAACACTACGGGATCCAGCTGCACAACCTCACGCCAGGTTCTATTTTACATATCTCCAGCTTTGTCGTCCTTTGCAAATTGTTTTTGGGTTGCAAGGCTCACTTCAAACTATGGAAGAAGTTCTTCTGCCTCGTCCCCCGCCATCAGGGCGACGGGTCAATTTTTGAAGTGGGCGACACTAAAGTATGTCGTATAGCTAGATCCGGCTACCCAATCGGGACTCTGAAGAAAGGACCTGCCGAATGGTCTTCGGAATGGTTCTATATCGATGACGTACCCCTTCCTGACCCTGTTCGGTGCGGACTGCCAGAATTTTCCAGCACCCCCTTGAAGAAGCTATATAACTGGCGTCCCAAATCCTCTGCCTAGGAGGACTGCACAGAGGTGATGAACTTGGTAAACAAGATCAAGATACTGACCCATTCCGGACTCTCCATAGTAGAAGTTATGGCTATCGCAATACAGAGATGGATCCAACCACTTTTATCCAGGCTAACTCCCTTATGGAACTATAACGGGGAGGACGACGCATCCTGCTACAGGCGAAAGGTTCCGGATGGCCAAGCCGCACTGGCGACAGCTCTAGCCGACCTCTATAAAGGAGAAGAAGAAGACTTCCTTCGTCTAAATTGTCGAGAAGCCTACTCCATGTATACTCCCATCGAATGGGTAAGTTTTCCAATCATTGAATGCTTTTTTATCCATAGAGATGCATTGACCGGATATCCTGGCTATTTATTTTTTGAACAGTCATGGAGGCAGATTGTCGAGAACATTAACTACCCCGCCCCCAGCCAGAGGATCATGATCGCAATGAAGACCCCGGATTCCATGAGGATCCGGGCATATTTGTAGAGTTCGAAGATGGAGTCTACTATCAGGAGAGCCTTGACAGCTCAAAGGTGGCCATTATGGCTGACTACCCCGACCTCTATCCCTTTGTGAAGGTAAGTGTTCAGAAACTGTATTATCAAAAAAGAGGGATACTTCCACCTGTCTCCTTATGGTCCACATTGGACCATGTTTCACAGGATCGGCGCTCAGCAAGCCGCACCCAAGGGAGGGCGACCAAGAAAAGGTCAGCATCTTCGCGGAAGGGTCGTGCAAAATGAAAGAAGGTCAGTAGCACCACTGAACTTGCTCCACCATCGAAAAGGTATATACTTCTTTGTTCATATTCGGCCGTGAAGTCGGACCGTCATTCGAATCCTCTCTCTATCATCATAGGAGGGGTATATGGCACACCATGGGTAAGGTCCCAGCTAGCCAAGTTGCGGCTAACCCGGTGCTGGAGATACCAATCGGGATGGGGGCGCATGCTGATGCAGCACATACTCGCTCGTCTGATGGAGAGCCGGATGAGATGTCTGTGACCAACTCTGAAGTTGAGAGTGCGATGAACCATCATCACTTAAAAGAAGCCTTACACGCCCCTGCCTTAACAGAGTCAGAGTTTAACGCCCTAAGCACTTTAGGTGCATATATCCGAGCTGTATGGGATAGACTCACCGGGGTCGCTTGCTTGTTCTCAAAGGATATGCAGGTAAAAATTTCCCGGAACTTAATGAATAGATAGTAGTAGTAGCCCTCAAGGGTCGTTTCATGACCACATGTTCTCAAGGAGAAGAACAGCGCACTGACCCAGGAGCTTGAAGAAATAAAGAGTGCCCCAATGTATTATGGCAACGATAAAAAACTGGAAGAAGAAGTGAAGAAACAAGCCAAAGAGATAAAGAGCTTGAAGGCTCAACTCTTAGAGGCACAACAAGAAAACCAGAAGCTGAAGGGCGACATATTCGTTATGTCTTGTGAACCGTCCGGATTATTGATAGGATCATATAATGCAGAATATGATAGTTCAGTTGATACAGGTATGTTGACCGGCCGCCCCGAGGAGGAAATGCCAGTTCTACAGATTGACATTCCGAAGGAGCTGGCCAAGCTGCACGAGCATCCTTGGAAGGCAATGAAGAATATGGCCAAAGTCTTATGGCCTTCTGATGTCCCTCCAAAAAGTATGGAGGGGTTGGCTGATCTATTCAAGGGTGCCCGACATCGGTTCGAGCTGTGGAAGACATCCGCATGTCGTGAAGGCGCTCGAGAGGCATGTGCCACGGTAAAGCCACGCTATACTGGTCTTGACCTGAACCATATGGCCAGAGTTGGACCGCGGGGACCCGATGGGAAGGAAATCCCCGTAAGCTTGGTATACGACCAAGTGATGATAGTGGTGAAATTTTCGCAACAGGATTGTAAATTAGATAGTCTACTAGATGCTGTAGAAAGGGAGTGAGCATTTCATTTAATGTACCCATGTACTTTCTGACCGAACTTATTTCCTGCCTAATTGTATGAAATTTGGTCATCGCAGACCTTTAGCTTCCACCTCCGAACCAAAAAGTTGGAGTGTTTCCGTATACTTATGTTTGACTAGGAAACATTTTGTATTGTCGGAAACCAGGCAATCTGGCCATATTGCTCAAACAGACAAAGTGTGTCCGTTGGAGTTATGTTATATTACTGTTTAACGTAAGAAACATCTTCCATTGAAAAATAGTTCCGTTAGGGGTTCCTTTTCATAGGCTGGGCTTGTAGGTGAAGTACAAACAACCACTTTTATGCGTTATTCCAGAAACATCCTGTTGAATATGTGCCGCCCAATTATTCTCTTAAGAACGCTAGCTTTCGGCTTCACATGTCTGACGTACAACACTGGATAACCCGGTTGTAACAATCACAGAGGTGCTCCCTTTACACCCTAGCCGAACAATCAGGAACGTAGGGTATAAGCACAGGAGCAAGGCAACCCAGCTTGGCAAAAACTTAAGTCATAGAGGTGCATAAAATGCCAGAAACAACAGATAGTGCGGACACAAGGAGCTTGTAAGCTTTGTAATAAAATGCTTCTTTTGAAAGAAGCCCCAATATGGTGGGATGTATACATTTAAAGATGTGTATCCCCAACAATGCAGTTTATCCGAACATACAATATAAGGAGAGAAAGGTAAAAAGGGGGAAAGGAAAGAGAAAATGGAAAAAACCTAGTTTAAACTGGGGCCTAAGGAGGCTGAATTATGCGTAAAATCTTCGAAGTCGGGCGGCGTTCCATGGGTTGAGCTCAAGGCGATTATCCTCCGCATTGCGAAGCAATAGGCTCCTCGAGTAAGGACTTCATCAATTATGAAGGGGCCCTCCCGTTTGGGTTTGAGCTTGTCCTTTTTCTTCTCCAGGTGGCGTAGAACAAGTTCTCCGACGTTATATGTTTTAGCCCGCACTTCTCTGCTTTGGTAACGCCTGGCCTATTGCTGATAGAATGTGGAACAGGCCTTGGTAACATCGCGCTTCTCTTCAAGTCCATCCATGTCGTCTTGCTGATCTAGTTCAGCTTCTTTCTATTCGTACATGCGCACTCTAGGTGAGTCATGAATAATATCACAGGGCAATACCGCTTCTGCGCTGTACACCATAAAGAAAGGTGTATATCCGGTTGTTCGATTGGGCATGGTACGGGGTCCCTAGAGTATGGAATCGAGTTCCTCAACCCGATGCTTATCTAATTCTCGTAAAGAGCGCACTAGTCTGGGCTTAATACCACTCATGATCAGACCATTGGCCCGTTCGAATTGGCCATTCGTTTGGGGGTGGTATACAGATGCATAGTCGAGTTTAATGCCCAACTTAGCGCACCAGGTTTTCACCTCATCAACTATGAAGTTGGAGCCATTATCAATGATGATACTATGCGGGACACCATAAGGGTGGACTACATTGGATATAAAGTCGATCACTGGTCCGGCCTCACCTATTTTGACTGGTTTGGCTTCTATCCATTTAGTGAATTTATCCACCATGACCAGTAAGTATTTCTTTTTATGGCTTCCCCCTTTAAGGGGTCCGACCATGTCAAGCCCCCAGACCGCAAAGGGCCAAGTAATGGGGATTGTTCGTAATGCGATAGGAGGCATGTGGCTCTAGTTGGCGAAGAGTTGACATCCCATGCAACATTGGAGAAGGTCTTGAAAAATCCTATCCAGAACGCCTTGCTTACAAGGGGACGGGCTGCAGCGTGATGGCCGCCGAGACCGGCATGTATTTCTGCCAAGAGCTGCCTTCCCTCCTCTTCGGAGATACACCTTTGAAGGACTCCGGTTATAATTCTTTTATATAATTCACCTTCATGCACTTTGAAGGCTTTGGAGCACCGAACTATGCATCATGCCTCGTTTTGATCGTCGAGGAGCTCTTGCCTATTAAGGTAGGCCAAGTAAGGTTCGGTCCAAGGAGCGATAACCACCATGATCTCATGAGCGGAGGGTGTTATCTCGATATCTAAACCCCCGGTGTTGTCCATGTTGTGTTCGGCAGTTGGGGGTGTGATCAGGTCTGTGTTGCCTTCGCCGCTCTCACCCTGCCACACCACAGATGGCCTAAAGAGCCGCTCCATGAAGGTGTTGGGTGGCACGGGGTAGCGTTTAGCGCCCATACGAGCAATGATGTCGGCTGCCTGATTACTTTCTCGGGCGACATGATGGTGTTGGGGAACGTTGCATAAAATAAAAAAAATTCTACGTTCACCAAGATCAATCTATGAGTTCATCTAGCAACAAGAGAGAGAGAGGTGCATCTACATACCCTTGTAGATCGCGTGCGGAAGCGTTCAAGAAAACGGGGTTGAGGGAGTCGTTCTCGTCGTGATCCAAATCACCGGAGATCCTAGAGCCGAACGGACGGCACCTCCGCATTCAACACACGTACGGTCAGCGTGACGTCTCCTCCTTCTTGATCCAGCAAGGGGGAAGGAGAGGTTGATGAAGATCCAGCAGCATGACGGCGTGGTGGTGGATGCAGCAGGGCTCCGGCAGGGCTTCGCCAAGCAACTACGGGAGGGAGAGGTGTAGCAGGGAGGGGAGGGAGGCGCCAGGGTGTTGGGTGCGGCTGCCCTCCCAGCCTGTCTTTATATAGGGACCCCAGGGGGGGCGCCGGCCCTAGAGATGGGATATCTAGGGGGCGGAGGCCAAGGGGGGAAAACTTGCCCCCCAAGGCAAGTGGAGGTGCCCCCTCCCCTAGGGTTCCCAACCCTAGGCGCAGAGGGGGGCCCAGGGGGGGCGCACCAGCCCACCAGGGGCTGGTTCCCCTCCCACTTCAGCCCATGGGGCCCTCCGAGATAGGTGGCCCCACGCGGTGGACCCCCGGGACCCTTCCGGTGGTCCCGGTACAATACCGGTGGACCCCGAAACTTTCCCGGTGGCCGAAACTCGACTTCCCATATATAATTCTTTACCTCCGGACCATTCCGGAACTCCTCGTGACGTCCGGGATCTCATCCAGGACTCCGAACAACTTTCGGTTTGCTGCATACTCATATTCATACAACCCTAGCGTCACCGAACCTTAAGTGTGTTGACCCTATGGGTTCGGGAGACACGTAGACATGACCGAGATTGCTCTCCGGTCAATAACCAACAGCGGGATCTGGATACCCATGTTGGCTCCCACATGCTCCTCGATGATCTCATCGGATGAACCACGATGTCGAGGATTCAAGCAACCCTGTATACAATTCCCTTTGTCAAATAGTATGTTACTTGCCCGAGATTCGATCGTCGGTATCCCAATACCTCGTTCAATCTCGTTACCGGCAAGTCACTTTACTCGTACCATAATGCATGATCCCGTGATCAGACACTTGGTCACTTTGAGCTCATTATGATGATGCACTACCGAGTGGGCCCAGTGATACCTCTCCGTAATACGGAGTGACAAATCCCAGTCTCGATCCGTGTCAACCCAACAGACACTTTCGGAGATACCTGTAGCATACCTTTATAGTCACCCAGTTACGTTGTGACATTTGGTACACCCAAAGCAGTCCTACGGTATCCGGGAGTTACATGATCTCATGGTCTAAGGAAGAGATACTTGACATTGGAAAAGCTCTAGCAAAACAAACTACACGATCTTGTGCTATGCTTAGGATTGGGTCTTGTCCATCACATCATTCTCCTAATGATGTGATCCCGTTATCAATGACATCCAATGTCCATAGTCAGGAAACCATGACTATCTGTTGATCAATGAGCTAGTCAACTAGAGGCTCACTAGGGACATGTTGTGGTCTAATTATTCACACGTGTATTACTATTTCCGGATAATACAATTATAGCATGAATAAAAGACAACTATCATGAACAAATAAATATAATAATAATCCTTTTATTATTGCCTCTAGGGCATATTTCCAATAGTCTCCCACTTGCACTAGAGTCAATAATCTAGTTACATTGTGATGTATCGAACACCCATAGAGTTCTGGTGTTGATCATGTTTTGCTCGCGGAAGAGGTTTAGTCAACGGATCTGCGACATTCAGATCCGTGTGTACTTTGCAAATATCTATGTCTCCATCTTGAACATTTTCATGGATGGAGTTGAAACGACGCTTGATGTGCCTGGTCTTCTTGTGAAACCTGGGCTCCTTGGCAAGGGCAATAGCTCCAGTGTTGTCACAGAAGAGAGTGATCGGCCCCGACACATTGGGTATGACTCCTAGGTCGGTGATGAACTCCTTCATCCATATTGCTTCATGCGCTGCCTCCGAGGCTGCCATGTACTCTGCTTCACATGTAGATCCCGCCATGATGCTCTGCTTGCAACTGCACCAGCTTACTGCTCCACGATTCAACATATACACGTATCCGGTTTGTGACTTAGAGTCATCCAGATCTGTGTTGAAGCTAGCGTCGACGTAACCCTTTACGACAAGCTCTTCGTCACCTCCATAAACGAGAAACATGTCCTTTGTCCTTTTCAGGTACTTTAGGTTATTCTTGACCGCTGTCCAGTGTTCCTTGCCGGGATTACTTTGGTACCTACCTACCAAACTTATGGCAAGGTTTACATCTGGTCTGGTACACAACATGGCATACATAATAGATCCTATGGATGAGGCATAGGGGATGACACTCATCTCTTCTTTATCTTCTGCCGTGGTCAGGCATTGAGCCGAGCTCAATCTCACACCTTGCAATACAGGCAAGAACCCTTTCTTGGACTGATCCATATTGAACTTCTTCAATATCTTATCAAGGTATGTGCTTTGTGAAAGACCTATGAGGCATCTCGATCTATCCCTATAGATCTTGATGCCTAATATGTAAGCAGCTTCTCCAAGGTCCTTCATTGAAAAACACTTATTCAAGTAGGCCTTAATGCTGTCCAAAAGTTCTATATCATTTCCCATCAAAAGTATGTCATCCACATATAATATGAGAAATGCTACAGAGCTCCCACTCACTTTCTTGTAAACGCAGGCTTCTCCATAAGTCTGCATAAACCCAAACGCTTTGATCAACTCATCAAAGCGATGTTCCAACTCCGAGATGCTTGCACCAGCCCATAAATGGATCGCTGGAGCTTGCATACTTTGTTAGCATTCTTAGGATCGACAAAACCTTCCGGCTGCATCATATACAACTCTTCCTTAAGATAGCCGTTAAGGAATGCCGTTTTTACGTCCATCTGCCATATCTCATAATCATAGTATGCGGCAATTGCTAACATGATTCAGACGGACTTCAGCTTCGCTACCGGAGGGAAAGTCTCATTGTAGTCAACCCCTTAAACTTGCTGATAACCCTTAGCGACAAGTCGAGCTTTATAGATGGTGACATTACCATCCGCGTCCGTCTTCTTCTTAAAGGTCCATTTGTTTTCTATCGCTCGCTGATCATCGGGCAAGTCTGTCAAAGTCCATACTTTGTTTTCATACATGGATTCTATCTCGGATTGCATGGCTTCAAGCCATTTGTTGGAATCTGGGCCCGCCATCGCTTCTTCATAGTTCGAAGGTTCACCGTTGTCTAACAACATGATTTCCAGGATAGGGTTGCCATACCACTCTGGTGTGGAACGTGTCCTTGTGGACCTACGAAGTTCTGCAGCAACTTGATCCGAAGCACCTTGATCATCATCATTAATTTCCTCTCCAGTCGGTGTAGGCACCACAGGAACATTTTCCTGAGCTGCACTACTTTCCGGTTCAAGAGGTAGTACTTCATCGAGTTCTACTTTCCTCCCACTTACTCCTTTCGAGAGAAACTCTTTTTCTAGAAAGGATCCGTTCTTGGCAACAAAGATCTTGCCTTCGGATCTAAGGTAGAAGGTATACCCAATTGTTTCCTTGGGGTATCCTATGAAGACACATTTTTCCGACTTGGGTTCGAGCTTTTCAGGTTGAAGTTTCTTGACATAAGCATCGCATCCCCAAACTTCTAGAAATGACAACTTAGGTTTCTTCCCAAACCATAATTCATACAGTGTCGTCTCAACGGATTTAGACGGTGCCCTATTTAAAGTTAATGTAGCTGTCTCTAGAGCGTATCCCCAAAATGATAGCGGTAAATCGGTAAGAGACATCATAGATCGCACCATATCCAATAGGGTGCAATTACGACGTTCGGACACACCATTATGCTGAGGTGTTCCAGGCGGCGTGAGTTGTGAAACGATTCCACATTTTCTTAAGTGCATACCAAATTTGTGACTTAAATATTCTCCTCCACGATCTGATCGTAAGAACTTTATCTTTCGGTCACGTTGATTCTCTACTTCATTCTGAAATTCCTTGAACATTTCAAAGGTTTCATACTTGTGTTTCATCAAGTAGACATACCCATATCTACTTAAGTCATCAGCGAGAGTGAGACCATAATGATATCCTCCGCGATCCTCAACGCTCATTGGACCGCACACATCAGTATGTATGATTTCCAATAAGTTGGTTGCTCGCTCCATTGTTCTGGAGAACGGAGTCTTGGTCATTTTGCCCATGCGGCATGGTTCGCATGTGTCAAATGATTCATAATCGAGAGACTCTAAAAGTCCATCAGCATGGAGCTTCTTCATGCGCTTAACACCAATGTGACCAAGGCGGCAGTGCCACAAGTATGTGGGACTATCGTTATCAACTTTACATCTTTTGGTATTCACACTATGAATATGTGTAACATTACGCTCGAGATTCATTAAGAATAAACCATTGACCATTGGGGCATGACCATAAAACATATCTCTCATATAAATAGAACAACCATTATTCTCGGATTTAAATGAGTAGCCATCTCGTATTAAACGAGATCCAGATACAATGTTCATGCTCAAACTTGGCACTAAATAACAATTATTGAGGTTTAAAACTAATCCCGTAGGTAAATGTAGAGGTAGCGTGACGACGGCGATCACATTGACCTTGGAACCATTCCCGACGCGCATCGTCACCTCGTCCTTCGCCAGTCTCCGCTTATTCCGCAGCTCCTGCTGTGAGTTACAAATATGAGCAACGGCACCGGTATCAAATACCCAGGAGTTACTACGAGTACTGGTAAGGTACACAACAATTACATGTATATCACATATACCTTTAGTGTTGCCGGCCTTCTTGTCCGCTAAGTATTTGGGGCAGTTCCGCTTCCAGTGACCCTTCCCTTTGCAATAAAAGCACTCAGTCTCAGGCTTGGGTCCATTCTTTGACTTCTTCCCGACAACTGGCTTACGGGGCGCGGCAACATCTTTTTCGTCCTTCTTGAAGTTCTTCTTACCCTTGCCCTTCTTGAACTTAGTGGTTTTATTGACCATCTACACTTGATGTTCTTTCTTGATTTCAACCTCTCCTGACTTCAGCATTGAAAATACTTAAGGAATAGTTTTAACCATCCCCTACATATTGTAGTTCATCACAAAGCTCTTGTAGCTCGGTGGGAGTGACTGAAGGATTCTGTCAATGACCGCCTCGTCCGGGAGGTTAATGTCCAGCTGGGACAGGCGGTTGTGCAACCCAGACATTTTGAGTATGTGCTCACTAACAGAACTATTTTCCTCCATCTTACAACTATAGAACTTGTCGGAGACTTCATATCTCTTGACCCGGGCATGAGCTTGAAAAACCATTTTCAGCTCCTCAAACATCTCATATGCTCCGTGTTGCTCAAAACGCTTTTGGAGCCCCGGTTCTAAGCTGTAAAGCATGCCGCACTGAACGAGGGAGTAATCAGCAGCACGTGACTACCAAGCGTTCATAACGTCTTGGTTCTCTGGGATGGGTGCTTCACCTAGCGGTCCTTCTAGGACATATGCTTTCTTGGCAGCTATGAGGATGATCCTCAGGTTCCGGACCCAGTCCCTATAGTTGTTGCCATCATCTTTCAGCTTGGTTTTCTCTAGGAACGCGTTGAAGTTCATGTTGACATGAGCGTTGGCCATTTGATCTACAAGACATATTATGCAAAGATTTTAGACTAAGTTCATGATAATTAAGTTCATCTAATCAAATTATTTAATGAACTCCCACTCAGATTAGAGATCCCTCTAGTCATCTAAGTGTTACATGATCCGAATCGACTAGGTCGTGTCCGATCATCACGTGAGATGGACTAGTCATCATCGGTGAACATCTCCATGTTGATCGTATCTTCCATATGACTCATGTTCGACCTTTCGGTCTCTGTGTTTCGAGGCCATGTCTGTACATGCTAGGCTTGTCAAGTTAACCTAAGTGTTTTTGCATGTGTAAAACTGTCTTACACACGTTGTATGTGAACGTAGGAATCTATCACACCCGATCATCACGTGGTGCTTCGAAACGATGAACTTTAGCAACGGCGCATAGTTAGGGGAACACTTTCTTGAAATTATTATGAGGGATCATCTTATTTACTACCGTCGTTCTAAGTAAACAAGATGCATAGAACATAATAAACATCACATGCAATTATATATAGTAGTCACATGATATGGCCAATATCATATAGCTCCTTTGATCTCCATCTTCGGGGCTCCATGATCATCTTCGTCACCGGCATGACACCATGATCTCCATCATCATGATCTCCATCATCGTGTCCCCATGAAGTTGCTCGCCAACTATTACTTCTACTACTATGGCTAACGGTTTAGCAATAAAGTAAAGTAATTACATGGCGTTAAATCATTGACACGCAGGTCATACAATAATTAAGACAACTCCTATGGCTCCTGCCGGTTGTCATACTCATCGACATGCAAGTCGTGATTCCTATTACAAGAACATGATCTCATACATCACAATATATCATTCATCATTCATCATAACTTTTGGCCATATGACATCACATAGCAATTGCTGCAAAAACAAGTTAGACGTCCTCTAATTGTTGTTGCATCTTTTACGTGGCTGCAATTGGGTTCTAGCAAGAACGTTTTCTTACCTACGAATAACCACAACGTGATTTTGTCAACTTCTATTTACCCTTCATAAGGACCCTTTTCATCGAATCCGCTCCAACTAAAGTGGGAGAGACACACACCCGCTAGCCACCTTATGCAACTAGTGCATGTCAGTCGATGGAACCTGTCTCACGTAAGCGTACGTGTACGATCGGTCCGGGCCGCTTCATCCCACAATACTGCTGAAGCAAAATAAGACTAGTAGTGGCAAGCAAGTTGACAAGATCTACTCCCACAACAGATTTTTGTTCTACTCGTGCAATAGAGAACTACGCATAGACCTAGCTCATGATGCCACTGTTGGGGAACATTGCATAAAACAAAAAAAATTCTATGTTCACCAAGATCAATCTATGAGTTCATCTAGCAACGAGAGAGAGAGGTGCATCTACATACCCTTGTAGATCGCGTGCGGAAGTGTTCAAGAGAACGGGGTTGAGGGAGTCGTTCTCGTCGTGATCCAAATCACCAGAGATCCTAGCGCCGAACGGACGGCACCTCCGCGTTCAACACACGTACGGTCAGCGTGACGTATCCTCCTTCTTGATCCAGCAAGGGGGAAGGAGAGGTTGATGAAGATCCAGCAGCACGACGGCGTGGTGGTGGATGCAGCAGGGCTCCGGCAGGGCTTCGCCAAGCAACTACGGGAGGGAGAGGTGTAGCAGGGAGGGGAGGGAGGCGCCAGGGTGTTGGGTGCGGCTGCCCTCCCACCCCCCCCCTCTTTATATAGGGACCCCAGGGGGGGCGCCGGCCCTAGAGATGGGATCTCTAGGGGGGCGACGGCCAAGGGGGGAAAACTTGCCCCCCAAGGCAAGTGGAGGCGCCCCCTCCCCTAGGGTTCCCAACCCTAGGTGCAGAGGGGGGCCCAGGGGGGGTGCACCAGCCCACCAAGGGCTGGTTCCCCTCCCACTTCAGCCCATGGGCCCCTCCGGGATAGGTGGCCCCACCCGGTGGACCCCCGGGACCCTTCCGGTGGTCCCGGTACAATACCGGTGGACCCCGAAACTTTCCCGGTGGCCGAAACTCGACTTCCCATATATAATTCTTTACCTCCGGACCATTCCAGAACTCCTTGTGACGTCCGGGATCTAATCCGGGACTCTGAACAACTTTCGGTTTGCTGCATACTCATATTCATACAACCCTAGCGTCACCGAACCTTAAGTGTGTAGACCCTACGGGTTCGGGAGACACGTAGACATGACCGAGACTGCTCTTCAGTCAATAAGCAACAGTGGGATCTGGATACCCATGTTGGCTCCCACATGCTCCTCGATGATCTCATCGGATGAACCGCGATGTCGAGGATTCAAGCAACCCCGTATACAATTCCCTTTGTCAAACGGTATGTTACTTGCCCGAGATTCGATCATCGGTATCCCAATACCTCGCTCAATCTCGCTACCAGCAAGTCACTTTACTCGTACCGTAATGCATGATCCCGTGACCAGACACTTGGTCACTTTGAGCTCATTATGATGATGCACTACCGAGTGGGCCCAGTGATACCTCTCCGTTATACGGAGTGACAAATCCCAGTCTCGATCCGTGTCAACCCAACAGACACTTTCGGAGATACCCGTAGCATACCTTTATAGTCACCCAGTTACGTTGTGACGTTTGGTACACCCAAAGCACTCCTACGGTATCCGGGAGTTACACGATCTCATGGTCTAAGGAAGAGATACTTGACATTGGAAAAGCTCTAGCAAAACGAACTACACGATCTTGTGCTATGCTTAGGATTGGGTCTTGTCCATCACATCATTCTCCTAATGATGTGATCCCGTTATCAATGACATCCAATGTCCATAGTCAGGAAACCATGACTATCTGTTGATCAACAAGCTAGTCAACTAGACGGTCACTAGGGACATGTTGTGGTCTAAGTATTCACACGTGTATTACGATTTCCGGATAATACAATTATAGCATGAATAAAAGACAACTATCATGAACAAACAAATATAATAATAATCCTTTTATTATTTCCTCTAGGGCATATTTCCAACAGATGGAACTTGAGTCCGTCAAACCGAGCTGATGGTTTTAATATGGCATTTCGATATGCCATCATTTTTGGGTCCTTCGCATCGAAATCTCCATTGAACTGTGAAATTGCGAGGTTCGAATCACCGCGCACCTCCAAGCGTTGTATGCCCCTGGAGACAGCCATACGAAGACCATCCAGTAGCATCTCGTATTCAGCTGCATTATTAGAGTCCATATACATAATTTCCAATAGGCAGCGGACTGTGTCCCTAGTGGGGGATGTGAGGATTACGCCAGCCCCCAATCTAGCCAGCATTTTGGAGCCATCGAAGTACATGATCCAATTAGAATGAGTTGTACTCTTTAGGGAGTTCAGCTTCCATCCATTCGGCTATAAAGTCGTCCAATACTTGGGATTTAATAGCCCGGTGCGGCTTGTATATGATTTCAAACGGTAATAGCTCGATGGCCTACTTGGCTATGCGGCCAGTGGCATCCCTGTTATTAATGATGTCATTCAGTTGCACCTTGGATGCCACTGTGACCGAACACTCTTGAAAGTAGTGCCAAAGTTTGCGAGACTTCATGAAGACTGTGTAGGCTATCTTCTGATAGTGCGGGTATCAGGATTTGCAAGGTGTAAGGACCTCCGATACATAGTAAACTGGTTTTTGGGTGGGGAATTTATGTCCCTCCTCTCCTCACTCGACAATGAGGACGGCGCTAACTACTTGGTTAGTTCCCAAAATGTATAATAACATAGGCTCTCCAACGCCAGGTGCGGCCAAGATTTGGTTGCTTGCGAGAAGGGCCTTGATTTCTTCCAATTCGGCTGTGGCTGCATCCGTCCATTTGAAGTTATCAGTATGGCAGTATCTTATATAATGGCAATGCCTTTTCCCCTAATTTGGAGATAAATCGGCTTAAAGCCGCGACGCACCCAACTAGTTTCTGGACCTGCTTTAGGTCTATTGGCGTGACCAATTGTGACAGAGCTCAGATTTTGCTGGGTTTACCTCAATTCCTCTAAGGGAAACAATGAACCCCAACAACTTTCTAGCTGGAACTCTGAAGACACATTTTTCTGGATTAAGCTGGATGTCGTATGTTCGGAGATTGTCGAAGGTGAGGCGAAGGTCATCCACCAGTGACTCGACGTGTTTTGTTTTAGTGACCACATCGTCCATGTATGCTTCGACTGTTTTTCCTATTTGCTTTTCCACGCATGTTTGAATCATGCGCTAGTAGGTAGCCCCGGTGTTTTTGAGTCCGAAGGGCATAGTATTGAAGCAGAAGGGGCCGTAAGGGGTGATCAATGCGGTTGCAACCTGGTCTGATTCCTTCATCTTGATCTGATGGTACCCGGAATGGGCATCGAGGAAACACAAAGAATCGTGTCCTGCGGTTGCGTCAATGATTTGGTCGGTGCGGGGCAATGGGAAGGGGTCCTTCGGGCAAGCCTTGTTGAGGTCTTTGAAGTCGACACACAAGTGCCACGATTTGTCCTTTTTAGGTACCATTACCAGGTTGGCTAACCAATCCGGATGTTTGATTTCCCTAATAAACCCAGGCTCTAATAACTTGGCTAGCTCTTCTCCCATGGCCTGACGCTTGGGTTTGGAGAATCGTCGTGTCTGCTTGACGGGTTTAAATCCCTTGATAATATTGAGACTGTGCTCGGTCAGTCTGCGTGGGATGCCGGGCATATTTGAAGGATGCCAGGTGAAGATATCCCAATTTTCACGCAGGAATGCATGTAGGGCAGCATCCACCGCCGGATCCAGCTGCGCTCCGATGGATGCTATTTTATTGGGGTCTGTCGGGTGCACTTGGAATTTTACTATTTCATCGGCTGGCTTGAAAGAGGTGGACTTGGATCTTTTATCAAGGATCACATTGTCCCTATCCAGCATAGCTCGTAGGGTGATTAATTCTTCTGCTGCTAGGGCTTCAGACAGTGCCTCAATGGCCAAGGATGCGCTCTTGTATTCGGCATAGAGAGCTTTGTCTGGGTCGCTTGAAATTTGGAATGATTCCATTAGGGCCGGGCATTTTGAGCTTCATGTACCCATAATGGGGTATAGCTTGAAAGCGTGAGAAGGCGTCCAGGCCGAGGATAGCGTGATACCCACTATTAAAGGGGACCACATGGAAGAGCAACTCTTCGGGATCTATAATTCTCAGGTGTGCCAAACACCACATCCAGTTTGATTTTTCGCGACCAGTGTGCCTCTCGACTGGGGATAATACCTCGAAAGGTGGTGTTGCTATGCTCGATGCGTGACCTATCCATCTGCATCTTGTCGAGCGTATCCTCATAGACGAGGTTAAGTCCGCTACCGCCGTCCATGGGAACTTTAGTAAGCCGTAAACCATCAACGATGGGGTTTAGTACCAAGCGGCAGGTGCTCGGACTGACCGAGCCTGTGGTTCGTCTTCGGCCGTAAAGGTTATCACCCTGTCGTTCCATGGGCTTAGTGCAGTAAATTGATGGACTTTGGTAAGCTCGCGTAGCGCCCGTTTACGCCGGTTATTAGAGGAGAAAGTCTCAAAGACTGTTAGGACATTGAAGTTGTCCTTCTCCGGTGAATATCCTTCTGGGGTTGTGGCGAGTATTGACTCTCCACTTTTTGCTACCTGTCGGAGTACCCATCATGTTCGGAGGCTATGGGTTGGGACTGTGTGCGGAGTAGTATGGATCGGGCAGGGTTTGTCCAATAGTTCGTTAAGGACGAACCTATGTCCCATGAAGTGCTTGTTCTTCCTGCCCGTAGCCCTATGGTCGAGTGACCCGTCGGGTCATATTCTTTTAGCCTGGGCCGCACTCTGCATCGAGGTGGCGGGCTCCAGTTGAATTTTCTGGGCCCTCCATATGCTTTCCATCGCATAGTACTTTTGTACTACATGCGATAATTTTGTGAAGCTCTGTATGTGGTGACGGTCGAGGGCATTCAATACCCCTTCATCTGCGCAGTTATGGTGGAAGCCTGAAACTATGTTGTCGTCCGAAGAGTCCTTGATCTTGTTTTTAACAAGTAGGACTCTGGCCCAAAAGTGGTGGACCATTTCCTGGGGCTGCTACCACACATACATCAGGTCATATATATCTGGAGGACTTGAGTTGCTTGGAGAGTATAGATTGTGGTGGGTGGGTGGATTGAATTTTAGATCCGGTCCCACGTCTGTATTCGGAGCCGGTATGGCTTCTGCAGCAACCGGTTCTGGTCCAACTAAGCGCGAAGGCTCTTGCAACCCTGCAACTGAACCAGAGTCCGGCGGGAGTAAAGTCCCTTCCGAAGGGGAAGTCTCTGGCTCATGTGATTCGGGGACCCGAACATACTTGGTCCTCAATATGGTGGGGTCGTTGGTGGCCGGTTCCTCGACTATCGCCATGAAGTGGGTGACCGGTGGGTGATTAATTTCCCTCTGGTCGGGCTTGAGCCCGATCCGATCATAGTCCATTGAGACCCCTAGGGCAGCGATGCGGTCTAGCAGTTCATTTAAAGACGAAATATCTACCAGATCCAATTTTTCAGAGTACTTGGGGCCAATGCGAGGACGGTGTTCGACAACCATGAGAGGAGTTGCGGGCTCGACGGCCATGCGGGCCCTCATGGTAAAACCACCGAATTGGAGGGTCTGCCCCGAAGCCAGGCACCCTCCGGAAGTGATATTGTCGTTGATGACTAAGCGAGCCATGGATCGCTTTCTGACGACAGCAAAGCGGATCTCTCAATGAAAGCACCAATGTCGGTGTCAAAACTGGCAGATCTCGGGTAGGGGGGACCAAGCTATGTGTCTAAGGATCAATAGTAATAGGAGCCCAGGGGACACGATGTTTACCGAGGTTCGGGCCCTCTTAATGGAGGTAAAACCCTATTCCTACTTGATTATGATTGTCGAGTATGAAGATTACAAGAGTTGATCTACGTCGAGATCGTAATAGCTAACCCTAGATGTCTAGCCTATGAGGATTCCGATGATGGTGAAAAGTTGCCCTCTATGGACTAACCCCTCCAGTTTATATACACACCAGAGGGGGTCTATGGATTATACAAATTCGGTTTATCAGGGAAGGAAACCTCCAGACTCTATTCTTGCCGTCCACGTGTTGAGAAGTCACATCCGGACACAGTATATGATCTTCGACTTGATCCTGTACGGCCCATGCAGCCAGGCCCATACTCCTAGGTCAGACATTTGAGGACCCCTGAATCCAGGACTCCCTCAGGGACCCCCCATGTTTGTGCGACACGGAGGGCACCATAGGACAGCACCATAATAAAATATACACTCATGCCAACCAAGATCACGGTTATCCCATAGAACAAAATGAATCTACTCAAACATCATAAGATAGCCATAGATCATTGGGAAATAATATATAGTGTTGAGCACCATGTTTAAGTAGAGATTACAGTGGGGAAAATAAGTGTTACACCGCTGCATAGAGGGGAATAAAGTTGGTGTTGACGGTAGCAAGGTTTTTGATGTAGATCACCCTCACGATCCTAGCCCCGGCGGCACTCTGGCGCCACCGAGAGAGAGGGGGAGAGAGCTGCTCCCTCTTGAGCATGTATTGGTTTTCCCTTGAAGAGGAAAGGGTGATGCAGCAAAGTAGCGTAAGTATTTCCCTCAGTTTTGAGAACCAAGGTATCAATCCAGTAGGAGATAATGCACAAGTCACCTAGTACCTACACTAACAATCAAGAACCTTGCAACCAACGCGATAAAGGGGTTGTCAATCCCTTCACGGTCACTCGCAAAAGTGAGATCTGATAGAGATAATAAAGTAAATATTTTTGATATTTTTGTTGTATAGATTGGAAAGTAAAGATTGCAAAATAGTAAACGAGATGTGATGTAAATAAAAGAGATGTAATATAATAGGAAAGAGACCCGGGGGCCATAAGTTTCACTAGTGGCTTCTCTCAAGATAGCATGTATTATGGTGGGTGAACAAATTACTGCCGAGCAATTGATAGAAAAGCACATAATTATGAAGATATCTAAGGAAATGATCATGAATATAAGCATCATGTTTGAGTCAAGTAGACCGAAACGATTCTGCATCTACTACTATTACTTCACACATCGACCGGTATCCAGCATGCATCTAGAATATTAAGTTCATAAGAATAGAGTAACGCATTAAGCAAGATGACATGATGTAGAGGGATAAACTCAAGCAATATGATATAAACCCCATCTTTTTATCCTCGATGGCAACAATACAATATGTGCCTTGCTGCCCCTACTATCACTGGGAAAGGACATCGCAAGATTGAACCCAAAGCTAAGCACTTCTCCCATTGCAAGGAAGATCAATCTAGTCGGCTAAACTAAACCGATAATTCAAAGAGACTTGCAAAGATATGAAATCATGCATATAAGAATTCAGAGAAGAACCAAGTAATATTCATAGATAATCTTGTACATAAATCCACAATTCATCGGATCTCGGCAAACACACCGCAAAAGAGTATTACATCGAATATATCTCCAAGAACATCGAGGATAACTTTGTATTGAGAATCAAAGAGAGAGAAGAAGTCATCTAGCTAATACTATGGACCCGAAGGTCCATGGTAAACTACTCACGCTTCATCGGAGAGGCAATGGTGTTGATCTAGAAGCCCTCTGTGATTGATTCCCCCTCCGTCAAATCACCTGAAAAGGCTACAAGATGGGATCTCACGGGTACAGTGGAAAGGTGGTTTTGTGGCTCCCTCAGATGTTTCTAGGGTATAAGAGTATATATAGGCAAAAGAAGTATGTCGGTGGAGCTACAAGGGGCCCACGAGGGTGGGGGATGCGCCTACCCCCCTGGGTGCGCCCTCCTGCCTCATGGCCTCCTTGTGGAGTTCTAGACTTCAACTCCAAGTCTGCTGGATTGTTTTCAGTCCAAGAAAGATCATCGCGAATGTTTCATTCCGTTTGGACTCCGTTTGGTATTCCTTTTCTGCAGAACTCTAAAATAGGAAAAAAAACAAAAACTGGCACTAGGCCTCCGAATAATTGGTTAGTCCCAAAAATAATATAAAAGAACATATTAAAGCCCATTAAACATCCAAAACAGGTAATATAATAGCATGGAACAATCAAAAATTATAGATACATTGGAGACGTATCAAGAGCCCCCCTCCTCCTTCTTATTCCTTGGCCTCCCCCTAGGTGGGAGGAGAGTTCCCCCTTTTGTCCATGGCCACCATGGCGGTGGAGGGGTGGGAGCCCCACCGAGATTGGATCTCCCTCTTTGTTCTCCTATGTTTCACGTTCCTGTTTTCTGGCCGAAAACCGTTTCTTATATTCCCGGAGATCCGTAACTCCGATCACATTGAGATTTTAACATGATTTTTTCGGATATAAGCTTCCTTGCGCCTGAAGTAGATCTCCAACTGACTTACGAGGAGGGCACAACCCACCACCATGCGCATGGGCTGCCTGGCATGCTCAGGTGTCTCGTGGTGGCTGTGGGCCCCCATTTGTGTTGATTCCACCTCCCAAAATTCACGTATATTCCAAAATAATTCTCCATAAATTTTTATCGCATTTGGACTTATTTTGATATGGCTATTCTGGGAAACAAAAAACATGCAAAAAAGGAACTGGCATTGGGCACTGGATCAATATGTTAGTCCAATAAATCATATAAATTGTTGCGAGAAGTATGTGAAAGTTGTATATTATTAGCCTGAAACAATCAAAAATTATAGATACGACAGAGACGTATCAAGCCCTGCTCCCGCCGTGGCTGGAGCCCCGCCATGGCTGCACCGAGCCAGTCCCCTACGAGCCTCGCATCCGGTCACCCAGCTCGCGTGAGTGTACCTCGACCACGCCTAACCCTCCCGCTGCCCCGCCAACTCCCGCCACTGCTTGCTTCTCTACCACCGCGTGCTGCTACATGCCCTGTTTCGCGCCTGCCCTCACCCCTCTGCGCCCCACAACCGATCGCCGCCGCCGCCCCCTGGCTCGCGGCCAGGCACGCCGGCCTTGCTTACTGTCCCTGCCTCACGTGGCCGCACCCGGCCGCGAGCCATGCCACCCGTGCGCACGTCCCGCCGAGGCCGGGCCGCCGCGCTACCGCTGCCACCGGATACTGCCGCTGTTGCGCTTGCCGCCTCGTCCGCCCGCGCCCCCCTGCATTGTGCGTGACCGCCGTCGACACTGCCTCCCTCCCTTGTCGCGCTGCTGTGATGGCTGCCACCGCCAGCCACCAATGGCTGCTGCTGACCATGGCCACCATGCCCCCGTGCCCGGTGTGCGGCTTAGCAATGGCCCATGCTGGCCCTTGCATTGACTAGGGGCCGACCCTTGAAAAAAGAGAAAAAGATAGAAAATTAATAAAAGAGAAACAAAAAAGTGTTGAATGGATCAATGAGTATGACATGTGGGCCCCCCTGGTCAATTTGACCAGTCAACGTTGGTTGATGACTGGGCAGTCAACGGGGTCCAGTGTCAGTCTCTGGTGCACTACTGGGTGCACTGGACCGGGTGCATCTAGCATGTTCATGTGTATTTCCGAATTAAATTTAAAATTCCAGTAATTGCGAAATATTGTTTAAACTTTGAAAAATCATATTAATTCAACCGTAGCTCGGATGAAAATAAGTTATATATGAAAAACGATCAAAAAATAAGACGAATCTGAATATGCCATCGACATACCTGTCACATGCCCCTAGCATAGAGAACATGGAACCGTCCCCCTTTGTTACATATGTCCGAAAATGCTAAACTTTGGGAAAACATTCCCGGATGTTTTCCCCCTTCGCCGTTATCGTGTAGCACCGCGTTAAAACACCCCTAGTTCTGCCTGTTGTCATGTCATGCATCTGTTTGCTTTATATTTACTATTTCTTCCCCCTCTTCTCTCCGATAGACCCCGAGACCGATGTTTATGTTATTGTGATCGATTACGTCATCAACGACCCTTCTTCCCTTTCAACAAAGCTTCCATGCAAGCAAAACCCCCTCGATCATTCCGATATCGCCCATTTGATTCTCTCTCATGCTTGCGTTGGATTTTGCTATTGTAATTGTTTGCTCCTATTATGATGCATTGCTTGCTTTTGTAACCTGTTGCTCCTATCCTAAACTGCTTAGTATAGGTTGGAGAATGATCCATCAGTGGCCCCTCACATTGTCCCTATTGCCCCTGCTTCATCATCGATGACTCGATCAACGTGATCGACGTCCAGAGCCTGACAGATCACCTCACACCCCTTTAGTTGTACGACTCTGCAGACTTACTATCAAATGCTGAGGGTGATACCTCGTACTTCACTTCTGATGAGATCTTTGTAGTGTAGCTATTCAATCCTGGTCATTGAGGGTGATTCCTCCTTCACCACTCCTGATACGACTCTGTCGTGCAACACCTCATGTGTGAACCTCAAGGGTGATTCCTCATACGTTCACCTTGACAATTACATCACCTGGATTCCATCAGGGGTGATTCCTCAGATTAACCCTTGATGTTATGGACACACAGTTACCTAGACTTTACTCGAGACCATTGTTGAAGTCGGGCCGGACCCGCGAGTTGATGTGAAAGTAGGGCGGGCCCGGAGAGCACCCACGAGAAAATTACGAGGCACGGCCGGGCAGGTAGACCGCCCTAGTGAGAGGGTTGGGCATGGCCCTTGCCGTATTTCCTCAAGATGAGCGACAGGGTCACATGATCGTGAATCTCTGCTCGTCTTCGCGAGCTCCTAATACACTAAGGGTTTAGGCATCTGATTTGAGTTGGCCACTAGCCTATATGCACTAACCACCATGTGGGAACAAATATGGGCACTCGACGTCGTACGTTTCTACCAAAAGCTCTGTTAGACATCCAGTTCAGCATTGCACCATGGCCTGGTCGGCGCCCCAGAGGAGGTGGCTTGGATCGCCCTGCGTGCAATGACCCGGAGTGCAATGGGAGATGGGCGCAAGACCCCGGAGCGCTTAGGATGTAGACCGGCGGGGACCTCTCTATGGAGCCTAGGTAGGACTACGATGTGTTGATCTTCCGAGGCCGGGCATGGACCTAGGAAAGTGTGTTTGGCTAGAGTAATCAAGCACGTTGGGTAATGTGGTGCACCCCTGCAGGGAAGTAATCTATTCGAGGTCCACGGTAATGGACCCTCGGCGTGGTATCCCGATCTATTAATACTAGAAATGGATACTTGATATATGTGATGGATATGATGGCTCCGGGATTGCTTCCTCACATGGAGTCGAGGGAGGATCTCTAGGTGTTAATGCTACAACATGCTTATTAATTATAAACTGCTATTTTGTACTCTTCTGAATGCTGCAAGATGCTCGAAGATGCTAGACTTTGATAGGCTAGGTTTCCCTTCTCCTCTGGCATTCTATAGTTTAGTCCATAGATACAACCCATTCCTTGATGCAGATGCATACTTAGTGTAGATATGATGTAAGTCTTGCAACTTGAGAGTACTTTGGATGAGTACTCACGGTTACTTTGCTACCTCTTTCCCCCTATACCCGGTTGCTGCGATCTGATGGTGGATCCCAGGAGCCAGATGCCACCGCTGATGGCTACTTCTACCCAGAGGGTGCCTACTTCTACATGGAGACCATCGACGACCAAGAGTAGTTAGGTGGTTCCAGGCGGAGGCCTTGCCTTTTCGATCATTGTTTCTTTTGTGCTAGCCTTCTTAAGGCAACCTTGTTTAACTTATGTCTGTACTCAGATATTGTTGTTTCACTGACTCATTTGTTTCGAGCTTTTGTATTCGAGCCCTCGAGGCCCCTGGCTTGTAATAAAAAGCTTGTATTATTTTAATCTATCTCTAGAGTTGGGTTGTGATATCTTCCCGTGAGTCCCTAATCTTGATCATACACATTTGTGTGTATGAATAGTGTATGATTGAATCGGGGGTGTCACAACAAGATAGGCAGCATGTCTTGTATGCGACCTCCATCCAGCCACCATTCAGTCCAGAAAAGTGTTGAAGCACCATCGCCGATAATGGACCTTGTGGCGGCCTTGTAGACTGCCATGGACTCTAGGGCAACCTGCAGGTTGAACTCGCTCCAAGGTCTACCCGGATCCGTCCTAGCGAGCCATGGCCATCGCTCCTGAGGGCCAAGTTGAGGGGGCGTAGGTTGGGCACCCCACGTCCACCATATTATTTTAGAGAGCATACTTGGCTCCATGCCACAAGGAAATGCCCACCATGGACATTCCGATGCCCTTTACACAAAAACCCTCGACAAATATTGTTGGTAGCCTCTAAAGTCTTCACTGGAATGTCCATTGCCATCATGGCATGAATAGGTATTGATGCTAGTGTTGTTTTTAGGAGCTTGAGTCGGTCAGCATGATACATCAGCCTTGTTTGCCAGGTCGCCAAGCGATCACCCCTCTTGTCAATCAGAAATTGTAGCTGGGCTGTTGTCGCTTTTCTCAATCCCAGCGGGAGCCCCAGGTAGCGGCATGGCCAGCCACTAACTTGGCAGCCCATCTCCATCACAAGTTGTAGTTGCTCTTCCATGCATCGAATGGGGTGAGCAGAGCACTTGGCCAGGTTAGTGCGCAGTCCTGAAGCCACTCCAAAATCTTCAAGCAGCTGATTACATGCTCTTAGGCTCATACGATCCAGCTTAATGAATGTGACGACATCGTCTGCAAGGATTGAAGTATGTTGTCGTAAATCAGTTGGAGCTAGCGGTGGAAGAACCCTTTTGTTGCCGCGTGCTTGAGAAGAGAATGCAGCACTCCCGTGACCATAACAAAGAGGAGAGGGGACAAAGGGTCCCCTTGGTGTAGCCCACATATGTTGAAAACAACTTGGCCAGGTATGCCATTGACAAGCACTTATGTTGAAGAGGAGGCAAGCAGCCCCGCGACCCAAGCAATCCATCGCGTACCAAATCCCGCATGTCGCATCACCTCGAGTAGGAATGCCTAGTCCATCGTGTCAAACGCTTTAGTGATGTCGAGTTTTAACATTACCGTAGGCCTCTTGGAAGAGTGGAGCTTCTTGGCTATGCCTTGGACCAACATATAATTATCATGAAGGCAACATCCTTGAATGAAGGCGCTTTGGTGCGTCCCCACGATGTTAGGCATCTCCACTGCCACACAAGCCGCCAACACCTTGGCTACGAGCTTTGGGAAGCTGTGGAGTAAGCAGATAGGATGGTAGTCCTTGACCTCTATGGCCTAGGCAGACTTTGGCAGTAAAGTCACCAGGGCTTGGTTAATGGACGTAAGCCCCCTGAAATCCATCTTCCCAAAGGCGTCAAACGCATCCATGACATCTTCCTTGATAGTAGCCCAACACGTGACATAAAATCTAGCCGGGAATCCATCCGGTCTAGGTGCACTATCCAAATTTTGCGCACGAATGGCTGCCCAAATATCCTCCTCGGTGAAATCACCATCCAAGTGGCTCAGGTCCATTCTAGGCAGCCCAATCTCATGTAATTCCAATGTGTAGGAACCTTCTGGGGCTTCCCCAATCAGATTAGAGAAGAAGGCGTCAACGACTTCCGCCATGACCTCGTGCTCGTTGGTGATCACATCCTCCACCTTTAGTTTGGACATGTAATTTTTCCGCCGATGGTGGCTTGCATGGGCGTGGAACAACACAGTACAGGCGCCCCCCTCCTTCAACCATAACACTTGTGACCGCTGCCATGAGATAGTCCTCTCAAACGAAGCGAGTCCCAACAGTTTTCGCTTGAGCAGTTGATACGTCCATTTTGCATCATGTTTTCCTACTGTTATTTATAATGTTTTTATGCATAATAATGCTTTTGGCAGTAATTCTAATGCCTTTTCTCTCATAATTTGCAAGGTTTATACAAATACAGAGAATACCGACAACTGGAATTCTGGACCTAAAAAAGCACATCAGAGCTACCTATTCTGCACAACTCCAAATAAGTTGAAACTTCACAGAGATTTTTTATGGATTATTTAAGAATTATTGGAGCACATAACTACCCGAGGGGGCCCACCAGGAGGGCACAACCCACCTGGGCGTGCCAGGGAGCCCAAGCACGCCCTAGTGGGTTGTGCCTGAAGGAAATATGCCCTAGAGGCAATAATAAAGTTGTTATTTTATATTTCCTTATTCATGATAAATGTTTATTATTCATGCTAGAATTGTATTAACTGGAAAATTGATACATGTGTGGGTACATGGACAAAACAATGTGTCCCTAGTAAGCCTCTACTAGACTAGCTCGTTAATCAAAGATGGTTAACTTTCCTAACCATAGACATGTGTTGTCATTTGATGAATGGGATCACATCATTAGAGAATAATGTGATGGACAAGACCCATCCATTGGCTTAGCATAATGATCGTTCAGTTTTATTGATGTTGCTTTCTTCATGTCAAATACATATTCCTCCGACTATGAGATTATGCAACTCCCGGATACCGGAGGAATGCCTTTTGTGCTATCAAACGTCACAATGTAACTGGATGATTATAAAGATGCTCTACAGGTATCTCCGAAGGTGTTTGTTGGGTTGGCATAGATCGAGATTAGGATTTGTCACTCCAAGTATCGGAGGGGTATCTCTGGGCCCTCTCGGTAATGCACATCATAAGAAGCCTTCCAATAAAAGTTACTAATGAGTTAGTTGCAGGATGATGCATTACGGAACGAGTAAAGGGACTTGCCGATAACGAGATTTAACTAGCTATTAAGATACCGACAATCGAATCTCTGGCAAGTAACATACCGATGACAAAAGGAATACCGTATGTTGTCATAACGGTTCGACTGATAAAGATCTTCGTAGAATATGCGGGATCCAATATGAGCATCCAGGTTCCGCTATTGGTTATTGACCGGAGAGGTGTCACGGTCATGTCTACATAGTTATCGAACTCGTAGGATCCGCACGCTTAACGTTCGATGATGATTTTGTATTATATGAGTTATGTGATGTGGTGACCGAATGTTGTTCGGAGTCCCGGATGAGATCACGGGCATGACAAGGAGTCTCGAAATGGTCGATATATATGATGACAGTATTCGAACACCGGAAGTGTTCCGGGGTGTATCGAGTACATATTGGAGTACCGGGGGGGTTACCGGAACCACCCCCCCCCACCGGGGGGGTATAATGGGCCATATGGGTCATAGGAGGGGAGCACACCAGCCCACAAGGGGTGCCCCCCTTATGGTAGGAGTCCGAATAGGAGAAGGAGTCTGGGGTTCGCCCCCCCTTTCTTTCCTCCTTCCCTCTTCCCTCTTTTCCCCCTTCCGGTAGAAGGAAGGGGGGGCCAAATTGGACTAGGGAGCCCAAGTAGGATTCCTCCTACTTGGGCGCCCCAAGGCTGCCTCTCTCCCCCTCCCACCTATATATACATGGGGAGGGGGCGCCTAGAAGACACACCAACGATTGTTAGCCATGTGTGCCCCCCTCCACAGTTTATGCCTCCAGTCATATTCACATAGTGCTTAGGCGAAGCCTTGCACGGATAACTTCACCATCACCGTAACCATGCCGTCGTGCTGACGGAACTCTTCTACTTCCTCGACACTCTAATGGATCAAGAGTTTGAGAGACGTAATCAAGCTGAATGTGTGCAAAGCTCGGAGGTGCCGTACATTCAGTACTTGATTGGTCGGAACAAGAAGATGTTCGACTACATCAACCGTGTTGGAAAATGCTTCCGCTTTCGGTTTATGAGGGTGTGTGGACACACTCTCCCCACTCGTTGCTATGCATCTCCTAGATAGATCTTGTGTGAGCATAGATTTTTTTGAAATTGCATGCTATGTTCCCCAATAATGGCATCCGAGCCCGGTCTATGCGTAGATGATATGCACGAGTACAACACAAAGAGTTGTGGGCGGTGATCATCATACTGCTTACCACCAATGTCTTATTTTGATTCGGTGGTATTGTTGGATGAAGCGGCCCGGACCAGCCTTACATGACCAAGTTCATGAGACCGGTTCCACCGACAGACATGCAACTAGTTTTGCATAAAGGTGGATGGTGGGTGTCTGTTTCTCCTACTTTAGTTGAATCAAATTTGACTATGACTGGTCCCTGTTGAAGGTTAAAATAGCAGACTTGATAAATCACCGTTGTGGTTTTGTGTCGTAGGTAAGAACGATTCTTGCTAGAAGCCCGTAGCAGCCACGTAGAACTTGCAACAACAAAGAAGAGGACGTCTAACTTATTTTTGCAGGGCATGCTTGTGATGTGATATGGTCATGATATGATGTGATACACGTTGTTGTATGAGATGATCATGTTTTGTAAAAGTTATCGACAACTGGCAGGAGCCTTATGGTTGTCGCTTTATTATATGAAATGCAAACGCCATGTAATTTGTTTTCTTTATCACTAAGCGGTAGCGATATTTGTAGAAGCAATAGTTGGTGTTACGACAACAATGCTACGATGGAGATCAAGGTGTCGAGCCGGTGATGATAGAGATCATGGTGATGCTTTGGAGATGGAGATCAAAATCACAAGATGATGATGGCCATATCATGTCACATATTTTGATTGCATGTGATGTTTATCTTTATGCATCTTATTTTGCTTAGTACGGCGGTAGCATTATAAGATGATCCCTTAACTAAATTTCAAGTATAAGTGTTCTCCCCGAGTATGCACCGTTGCGACAGTTCTTCGTGCCGAGACACCACGTGATGATCGGGTGTGATAGGCTCTACGTTCACATACAACGAGTGCAAACCAGTTTTGCACATGCGGGGTACTCAGGTTAAACTTGACGAGCCTAGCATGTACAGACATGGCCTCGGAACACTGGAGACCGAAAGGTCGAACGTGAATCATATAGTAGATATGATCAACATAGAGGTGTTCACCATTGATGACTACCCCATCTCACGTGATGATCGGACATGGGTTAGTTGATTTGGATCACATTACACTTAGATGACTTGAGGGATGTCAGTTTAAGTGGGAGTTCTTAAGTAATTTGATTAATTGAACTTTAATTTATCATGAACTTAGTCCTGATAGTATTTGCATATCTATGTTGTAGATTAATAGCTCACCTTGTAGCTCCCCAATGTTTTTTATATGTTCCTAGAGAAAACTAAGTTGAAAGATGATAGTAGCAATGATGCGGACTGGGTCCATGATGTGAGGATTATCCTCATTGCTGCACATGTGAATTATGTCCTTGATGCACTGCTAGGTGACAGACCTATTGCTGGAGCAGATGCAGATGTTATGAACGTTTGGCAAGCTCGATATGATGACTACTTGATAGTTTAGTGCACCATGCTTTATGGCTTAGAATTGGGGCTTCAAAGACGTTTTGAATGCCACAGAGCATATGAGATGTTCCAAGAGCTGGAATTGGTATTGATACTCATGCGCGTGTCGAGAGGTATGAGACCTCTGACAAGTACTTTGCCTACAAGATGGAGGAGAATAGCTCAGCTAGTGAGCATGTGCTTAGAATGTCTAGGCACTACAATCGCTTGAATCAAGTGGGAGTTAATCTTCCAGATAAGAGAGTGATTGACAGAGTTCTCTAGTCACTATCACCAAGCTACTAGAACTTCGTGATGAACTATAATGTGCAAGGGATAACAAAAAAGATTCCCGAGCTCCTCGTGATGCTAAAATCGGCGAAGGTAGAAATCAAGAAAGAGCATCAAGTTTTGATGGTTAACAAGACCACTAGTTTCAAGAAAAAGGGGAAATGGAAAGAAAAGGAACTTCAAGAAGAATGGCAAGCAAGTTGTCACTCCCGTGAAGAAGCCCAAAGCTAGACCTAAGCCTGAAACTAAATGCTTCTACTGCAAAGGAAATGGTCACTGGAAGCGGAACTACCCCAAATATTTGGCGGATAAGAAGGATGGCAAAGTGAACAAAGGTATATTTGGTATACATTTTATTGATGTGTACCTTACTAGTGTTCGTAGTAGCCCCTGGTTATTTGATACATGTTCGGTTGCTAAGATTAGTAACTCGAAACAGGAGTTGCAGAACAAATGGAGAGTAGTTGAGGGTGAAGTGACGATGTGTGTTGGAAGTGGTTCCAAGATCGATATGATCATCATCGCACACTCCCTATACTTTTGGGATTAGTGTTAAAACTAAATAAATGTTATTTGGTGTTTGTGTTGAGCATGAACAAGATAAGATCGTGTTTATTGTAGTACGATTATTCATTTAAGACAGAAAATAATTGTTATTCTGTTTACATGAATAAAACCTTCTATGGTCATACACCCAATGTTAATGGTTTATTGAATCTCGATCGTAGTGATACACATATTCATAATATTGATGCCAAAATATGCAAAGTTGATAATGATAGTGCAACATAGTTGTGCAACTACCGTTTAGGTCATATTAGTGTAAAGCGCATGAAGAAACTCCATGCTGATGGGCTTTTGGAATCACTTGATTATGAATCATTTGATACTTGTGAACCATGTCTCATGGGCAAGACGACTAAAACTCTGTTCTCCGGAACAATGGAGCGAGCCAATGACTTACTGGAAATAATACGTACCGTTGTATGCAGTCCGATGAGTGTTGAGGCTCACGGCGGGTATCGGTATTTTCTAACCTTCACATATGATTTGAGCAGATATGGGTATATCTACTTAGTGAAACACAAGTCTGAAACATTTGAAAAGTTCAAGGAATTTCAGATTGAAGTGGAGAATCATCATAACAAGAAAATAAAGTTTCTACGATCTGATCGCGAGGTGAATATGTGAGTTACGAGTTTGGCCTTCATTTAAAACAATGTGGAATAGTTTCACAACTCACGCCACTTGGAACACCACAGCATAATGGTGTGTCCGAACGTCGTAACCCTACTTTATTGGATATGGTGCGATCTATGATGTCTCTTACCAATTTACCACTACTGTTTTGGGGTTATGCGTTAGAGATAGATGCATTCACAGTAAATAGGGCACCGTCAAAGTCTGTTGAGACGACACCGTATGAACTGTGGTTTGGCAATAAACCTAAGCTGTCATTTCTTAAATTTGGGCACTACAAAAAAAGAAACATCCGTGACATTTTGGGCCGAACGAAATTTTTTTCTGTCATACTTATGATACTTCTATGACGATAATTGTGACAAAACCCGGTATATCATAGATGTGGTGGGCTCCTACTTCTATGACAAAAAATCATGATAGAAAATGGGCTTTTCATCCTAGTCGGGCCGGAGACGCAGCTGCATGACATTCTTTGGGCCGTCCATGATGGAAAAAACCATGGTAGAAGCGAGGGCGAGGAAAATTTCGGCGAGTTCCCGGTTACGGTGGGTGGTCGGGGGCCGAGCGATGCACGTTTCTCTCGTACACGTACGCGCGTGTGTGCGAGGCATTGGCTCTAACTGAACCCGAGCGAGGCGTTGGGCTCTAACTGAACCCGAGCGATTGCACTGTAGGCTACGTGTTACTGAAACCGAGATTGATCAATGGCTGTTAACTGAACCTGATCGAGCAATTCCTTCGCTACTGCTTCTAACTTAAGCCGATTGATGCTGCCTCT